>NC_061854.1:11483593-11486093 GCF_019202785.1 Penaeus chinensis
GGCGGCGTGACGTAGCCATTTGCCCGTCGCGTCGCTGGGGCACGGGGGGCGGGGGGGGGGGGGGGGGGGGGGGGGGATCGATGCCCCGACTCAAGCGACCGCTCCAGATGCCGGCTCTGACTGTGTTCACGTAAATATACGCTTTGTGAGATAAGGAAACGTAAAAGAACATTCAATTTCTTTCTGTTGCGACAACTAATATCGGGTTGCAACAGCGCTTTCTATCTGTTTCGGTCGAACGTAGCATTATTTTGTACACTGCTAAATCGGATTCCCTCTATGTCAAGAGGAGACATAATCACCACGAACTCAATGAATGATGCAGGAAGATGACTTGCATAATTGTAACTCGCATCTTGCACGTGTATTTTGTCGAGTAGATTTTGCCGACATTTCTTGCTTCTCCCTGTCATTGACTTCGCGAATACTTTCGATTGAATAGAGGCAAATAATCCGGACACGTTTCGCTCGCAAAAATAAGCTTCTCCTCCGCCAAGTCGCCTTCCTTGCCAACCAAAAGCGACAAAGTCACCCTGACTTTTTTTTCCGCCTTTTTTTTACTATGCATTCATAACACATGTTTCTGTATTGCTTTAACCTCGGGATCCCATTTCCTCGATAGCCTCCATCGTCGGAAATCACAGGATCCTCAAAAGCAGATTATCAATAACACGCATAAAAAAAAAATAACGACGTAAGAAACTTGCGAAGGAAGGTGTGAAACATAACCAAGAAGGGACGCCCGTGTTCCTGTCTGTTTCGATCTGTCTCACACGAGCTCCACGCGCAAAGGACAAGGCGACAGAATATCCTCCTCGCTTCTCGGATCCTACTTCAAGTGGTCGTGTCAAGAGTAAGATGACACCGCGTCCGTCTCCCCCACCCCCTTTGACCCCCAACTGTCCCTCCCCCTCTCCCCCACCCCCTTTGACCCCCACCTGTCCCTCCCCCTCTCCCCCCTCTCTCCCTTGATACTTCTCCCTTCACTCTTCGGCCTTTCCATGTAAGCCTCACCCTTGTGATTCGACCTAGACCTTAAGGACCGGGGGATTTAACCCTTAGGAATTCACGTCCCCTGCTCATGATCTACCAACCTCACCCTTGAGACTCAACACCACCCTTATCAAAAGGTCGGCCTCACCCTAAAGCTATACGGGATTCTCCCTGGCCTTATCTCCCTCCTTACCTCGAGGTCCTTCACGCCATTTATTTTATTCCGTGATAAACAATCCATCTCAATCTTGTTTCACTTTATCTTTGCTTCCAAGATTGACTTGTCCTTTTCCTATCATTTTCTCCTATTCGCCTCGGAAAGGAGACGGCAAAAAACCAGCCGCGAGCGCACGCAGGCATCCCGCCAAGGTATATACGTGCGAGCGGGATTCCGTAACATCCGGGAAGGTGATTAGATGACCTTCCCCGGGTCACGAAGGGGAGGGGGGTGGGGGAGGGACGGGAATGGAAGGGGGAGGGAAAGAGAGGGTAGGAGGGGGGAATAGAGGGCAGAGGAGGGGTAATAACGGTAGAGGAAGGAAGGTAAGAAGTGCAATGGGGAAAACAGGTGAAAAAGAGAGAATAGGAGGTAAGAGAGGAAGGCCGGGAAAGTGCGGGGAGGAAAAGGAAATGGAAGACTGGAAGGCAAAACGATGAGAAACAAAACGGACGAGGAAAAGGGGGGAAGGAAAGAAAATAATAAAGAAGAGACACAAAAACGAAACAAGGTGGAAGATGGAAAAAAAAAGCTTGTAACAGAATGTTTACCGTCATTATCATCAATAAACAATACTTTATTCCATCCCCCTTCCTTCCTGCCATCACAGCATACCAGTTTAGCGATTTCCGCAACCTCGTTTTTCAAAGTTTTATGGCTCCATTATCTCAGTAATCCTCCGCATTAGCTGCATACGTGTTTATATGTTTTGCGCGCTTGTCTGAACTCTAATTTGTGCTGATCCTAATTAGCGATGAATATTACATGAGCAATACGGTATAACACACAAAAGTAATGTAAGCGAATCTGCATACTCTGAAAATGAAAACATCGTCGTCGTCGAGAGCAACTCCGCGCCTCGACAAAACTCGCAAATCACCGGCGAAATGATTACCTCCGCGTTACTTTGGGGTCGACCTCGAAATGCTCCTCAAAAATCAAAGCGACAAATCAAAACCTCCATCAAATAAACTGTGACCCAATAAGAGGATTGCATACCCTCCTCCCCCCTTACTAGCTGTGCTCATTAAGGTTCTGCATAATAACCCTTGCTTGCCTAAAAGGTCTGCCTGTCGCAACTTCCCGCCAATGACTGTCCGTTTTCAATAATGAATTCTGGCAGCCCTGCTGTGTCGCAACTCCAGCCGTGTTAACAAACAACAAAATAAAAAAGGACTCCACTCAGATGAATGAACGAACGAATGAATTAATGAATTAATTAATCACTTCGAGTAGTGGATTCATTAAAAAGGTTAATACATATGGAATCAAGTCCCAGATGCCGAGGAG
>NC_061854.1:11491093-11501093 GCF_019202785.1 Penaeus chinensis
CTCCTCCCCTGCCCCTCTCCTTCACTCCCCATCTCTCCTGATATCAAGCTGTGTATTCTATCACTATCAACTTTATTGACGACGGTTTTAAATGCGACGAAAAAAAAAAAAATTCCCAGTCGAGGTTGCCTGAAATATTATTTAAGAAGAAATACGTGGAAATATTTTCTTCTTTATGTGACGGGAATGTTTCGAGCGACACGAAACGCCGTCGCGGTCAGGGGGGGAGGGGAGGAGGGGGAGGAGGGGGAGGAGGGGGAGGAGGGGGGGAGGGGGGAGGGGGCGCAAGGACATCAATTTTCCTCGGCGAAGAAAATATCTGGTAATGGTAATAATAAAGGAATCTTTTCATTAACTATTATAATATTTTTTTGTAATGGTAACAATAAAGGAATATTTTCATTAATTATAAAAATCGTAGTTTACACATTCAGAAGGATTATTATAGAAGCAATTAAATGTGTTTTAGTATCTGCGACATTAATGACAATGAGCGAGTTTGGAAAGGGAAAGAGGGAAGGAAGTAGAGAGGGAGGGTAGGGGAAGGGGAGAGAGAGGTAAAGTTAGAAAGAGTGAGAGTGAGAGTGAGACTGAGAGTGGGAGGGAGGGAGGGAGGGAGAGAGAGAGAGAGAGAGAGAGAGAGAGAGAGAGAGAGAGAGAGAGAGAGAGAGAGAGAGAGAGAGAGAGAAAGCTACAAGAAAGAAAAGCGAAGAGGTTATTAAATGTGGAATCCAGGAGTGGCAAGGCATAAGATGCTATCAAAATAGAGAATTGTGCATTGTCTGCGCGTCGTATAAATAAAAGCATCTTCCAGTATCCCGAACTTATGCAAACGTCACCTTTCTTACCCTCTACCCTCTCCCCCCTTTCCCCGCTGCTCCGTATGCGCCCCCCCCCCCCCCATTAAGAGGAGGATTACATGGAGATGAGAGGACTAATAATAAAAACAATAATAATAATGATAATGATTATGATAATGATAATAATACTACTAATAATAATAATAATAATAATAATAATAACAATAATAATAATAACAATAATAAAGATAGTGATAATGATAATGATAATGTTAATAATAATAATAATAATAATAATAATAATAATAATTACAATAATAATAATAATAATAATAACAATAATAATGATAACGATAATGATAATGATAATGATGATGATAATAATAATGATGATGATAATAATAATAATAATAATGATGATAATAATAATAATAATAATAATAATAATAATAATAATAATAATAATAATAATAATAATAATAATAACAATAATAACAATAACAACAATTATAAAAATTACAATAATTGTAATTATAATAATAATAATAAAAACAACAATTATAAAAATTACAATAATAGTAACAATAAAAATAATAACAACAATGAATAGTAGTAATAATGATAATGATGATGATGATAAATAATAACAACAATAACAACAACAACAACGATACCTTTCTTTCGTTTTTGTTCCATAAACAAACCTGTCACTTCACAGCACAGGCATTTACCTGTCTAACATGCAGTAAAGAACAGCTGACATATATCATTTGTTTTTCTATTACAATTTGGCCTCAGAATTTTACAGTGACATTCCCGCTGAAATATAAGACTAAACATAAGGAGAATAAAGGGCGAGGAACGGAATAAAGGGAGCAGATAAACGTGAGTGGGAAGAGTAAGTGAAAGAGAATATATGCGAGACGGAGAAGACGAAGAAGACGGAGGACGAAGAGGGAGGGATGAAGAAGGAAGAAGGGAGAGAGACAGGGGAGACGAGAGAGAGAGGGATGGAGAGGGGATCCCGACGAAGAAGGAGTAAGAAAGAGGGAAAGGGCGAAAGAAAGGGGAGACGAGAGGGAGGGATGGAGAAGGAAGTCCGGCCCTGAGGAGGAGACGGAGGACGAAGAGGGAATCAGATAGAGGGGGAAAAGGGGGAGAGAAAGAGGAGACGAAAAGGGAAGTCCGGCCCTGAGGAGGAGACGGAGGACGAAGAGGGAATCAGAAAGAGGGGGAAAAGGGGAAGAGAAAGGGGAGACGAGAGGCCGTGATGAAAAGGGACGTCCGGCCCCGAAAGCACAACTCATTCTCTCGCTATCAAACGTCGGCGTTAAATGACACAACAATGGGCTTTTTTCCATTTCTTTTTCTTCTGACTCAATATCCCAAGACGAATTAAGCATATATATGAGGAAGACCGAAACATTCATATTCTTCCATGTGTGTGTGTGTGTGTGTGTGTGTGTGTGTGTGTGTGTGTGTGTGTGTGTGTATGTGTGTGTGTATGTGTGTGTGTGTGTGTGTGTGTGTGTGTGTGTGTGTGTGTGTGTGTGTGTGTGTGTGTGTGTGTGTGTGTGTGTGTGTGTGTGTGTGTGTGTGGGTTTGCGTGCGCGTGTGTGTGCGGGTTTGCGTGCGCGTGTGTGTACTCTGTGAACTCTGGCTGTTTTACTTGCGTGTATGTATATATGTGGATATGTGCCTGCGTGGAAAGAGTATCATAAGTGCTTGCAGATGTAACCAAATCCGCGTGCACGTGTGTGCCTGTGTACACATTCCAGCGACGGGGGCGAGTAAATCCCTGCGCCCCCCGGGGAGAGCATGAGGAGGAATGGCTCCAGCATGAGGCAGCAGCAGGGCTCAGCGGGGCCACCGCGGCGCCGTCCGGGGAGCGACCCATGTGGAAAAGATGGCCGCTGATATGGCCCCGGGGTGGAAAGGGCGAGGCAGATCAAACAACACGGCCAGATCTGTTTCAGGCCGCCGTCACAGCGCCGCTAGAAAGCTACTCACTCGGGGGAAGGCCGACTCGACGCCGCCGCGCGGTCACTCACCTGGGGACAGAAGGGCGCTTGTTAATGCAAATTGATACCACAAGATTATTATCTACATATATATATATATATATATATATATATATACACAAAATTAGTTATTAATATTGCATATACTGTATAGTGTGTGTGAATGTCATATACATACATGTGTGTGTGTGTGTGTGTGTGTGTGTGTGTGTGTGTGTGTGTGTGTGTGTGTGTGTGTGTGTTGTGTGTGTGTGTGTGTGTGTGTGTGTGTGTGTGTGTGTTTGATTGTGTGTGTGTTTGATTGTATGTGTGTTTGTGTTTGCGTGTGTGTGTGTGTGTGTGTGTGTGTGTGTGTGTGTGTGTGTGTGTGTGTGTGTGTGTGTGTGTGTGTGTGTGTGTGTGTATTCGTGTGCGTACGAACAATATATATATATACATAACATCATACATCTATTCATGCATATACTGTATTCTTCCATTTCTGTATATTTGTACCTTTGGAATATCTAAAACTCGTTATTACTTTGTAAATGAATGTATGTGTATATAGTATGGAAAGTTGTCATTGTTTCCAGCGAATACAAAGGTTATTGGCTCGATCGAACGGAAGTGCGTGTATGGCACTTGTCCTATTTCATTAAAAAAAATCCCAATAAACTCATCTTTATTGGCAATAACAGATCTGTGCAAGAGGGATGACGGGAGGGGGGATGGGGGGGGGGCGGGAGGGGGCGAAAGGGAGGGTTAGTTAAGGGGCATCCAATAACAACCTTATCAATTTCGATTATCAATCATGTTATTTTAGATTGTACTGATGAGAGAGAGAAAGAGAAAGAGAAAGAGAAAGAGAGAGAGAGAGAGAGAGACGGAGGGGGAGGGAGAGGGAGAGGGAGAGGGAGAGGGAGGGAGAGGAGAGGGAGGAGAGAGAGAGAGAGAGAGAGAGAGAGAGAGAGAGAGAGAGAGAGAGAGAGAGAGAGAGAGAGAGAGAGAGAGAGAGAGACATAGGGTGTGAGAAATACCCCAATACAAAGGCAGCTAAATTGAAAATGACCGGACACCAAAGCGCAGAGACCCGATGGCATAACCGAGAGTTAAAGAGACCGGCGAGATCAAGCACCCTGGCGGTCCTTCCCTCCCCATTCTCCTCCTCCTCGCGGGTGACACGGCGCCGCTTCCAACATCCATTAGTCGTTCATTGTGTTGCCTGCCCCCCCCCCCCCTCCCAGCCCCGGTCCCCCTTCCGGCATCCGCACGCCGTGCATGGCAATATCTCGCACCTTCATTACACTCACACACGCCCTACACTCATGCATTCTACCTTTTTTTTTTAATGCACACTGCATTCTTAAAGCTCAATCTGCACGATTACTGGCACGCAACCTACCCTCAGTAAAGGCGCGATTCGTTCCACTTTCCGAAAGCGAATTTAGGTTCACGTCTACGTTCTCTCTGATGTGCTTGGTTCTCTCCTGGCGTGAATTCGAAACCCCGACGCAAAGCCTCTCTCTTTACCTCCTCCACGAACACCAAGTGAATGGATATTAACACACGCGCGCGCACACACACACACACACACACACACACACACACACACACACACACACACACACACACACACACACACACATATTTGATTGCATACTTGATTAAATAGTTCTTTAATCGACATGCGATTTCATGGTTCCCTCTCATCCCTTCTCACTTCATTACTTCGAGCTTTGAAACACAAGTGTACATGGACTCGAATAAACATACACATATATAAACGCGCACATGTTAAGGCACAGACGCCTACACTTAAATGTTAAACCGTTAATGACAAGAATAATCTCACTGCCTTCATAAATTGCCCGTGCCTAATAATATAATAGGACAGGCTAATGAACATCGCCAACTTGATATTAATATAAGAATCTTGCAACATATATGCATTACTCCCCCTCCTCCCCCCTCATGAACCCATCCACTTACGCAGGAAATAATAATGATGATAATAAACAAATGTAAAAATCTATTAAGTAAAAAAATAAATAAATAGATAAATAAATAAATAGCCTTACATCACCCCCGCCCTACATGCTAGCGTGATGGAAATGACATGCAATTATGCACTCGCGAAAATTCGGTCAAACTTCTTACGTTTCCTATTTTCTCTTATTTCTCTTCTCTTCTCCCTCTTTCCCTTTCTACCTCTCACTTTTTTAAATTTATAATCCTCTTCTTTTCGTTTCTTCAGCGCGAAGCAGTGGGCAGCGTGACGTCATGGCGTTTCTTAACTTATTACTATTACTGCTCCTACTTTTCATCATCATTATATTTTTTCAGCACTGCTATCATCACCATTATCGGCGTTATCCGTATTATCATTATCATATCTATCTTATATCATTACTGGCATTATTATAATCATCCATGTTATTACTACATCTATCGTCATTATTACTGCCATTATCAGCTTTACACTTATCATCCACAACAACGTTATCTTCATTATAAATGTAATAATCATTATCATTACCATAAACATTGTTATAGAGAATGAGATTAAATATCAGTATTATAATAATACATTATATGTTTTATTATACTATTAAACTGCCAAGCGCTGTCGCTTCCCTACAGGCATACGTGAATGAGATAAACAATTATAGGGAGGGAAAGAGAATGTGAGAAAGAAAGGAAAATAGAGTGGGGGAGACAGGAGGAGAGGGATAGAGGGAAGGAGAGAGGGAGGGAAAGGGGGAGGGATGGAGGGAAAGAGGAAAAAGAGGGTAAGAGGGTAAGGGGGGGAGGGGGAGAGAGAGAGAGAGAGAGAGAGAGAGAGAGAGAGAGAGAGAGAGAGAGAGAGAGAGAGAGAGAGAGAGAGAGAGAGAGAGAGAGAGAGAGAGAAAGAGAGAGAGAGAGAGTGAGAGAGAGAGAGAGAGAGAGAGAGAGAGAGAGAGAGAGAGAGAGAGAGAGAGAGAGAGAGAGAGAGAGAGAGAGAGAGAGAGAGAGGGAGGGAGGGAAGGAGAGAGAGACAAAGAGACAGAGAGACAGAGAGACAGACAGAGAGAGAGAGAGAGAGAGAGAGAGAGAGAGAGAGAGAGAGAGAGAGAGAGAAGAACCGGAGGGAGGGAGGCGAATAAAAGAGAAGAATGCATAAAGAGAGAACTGTGCCTCACAGTATGCTACTTCCTCTGTGTCAGAAATATCTCACAGGCGGAAAGGAGTCGAGGAGAGAGGGGGAGAGAAGAAAAGAGGAAAGGAAGCGAAGACTGAAGAATGGAGGGAAGACGGGCGGGGGGAGGGGGGAGGGGGAGGGGAGTAGAGATGACACATTGATTGGCTAAATGATGGATATACATGAACAGGGGAAACTAGAAAGGAAAAGAAAGAGAGAAATATGAGTCAAGAAAGAAAGAAGACAAGACAAGGCGAAAGGGGAGGAAAAAGATAGAATGAATAATGAGACTAGACTCGCCACTGCTCATTCATATCATAAAAGGCATCGCGCTATCTCCCAGCAATGCATTATCTGAGTCATCATTGCAACCCCAGCTATCAACTATCCCTACCCCGTCCCTTCCCCCCCCCCCCCCCGCCCACCGCCCAAACAAGACCACCATTAGAAAAGCACTGTGTAGCGAAACGAAAATAGGCCATAGCGGTTGCTCATTGCTTCCTCCTCTCTTTCTCCATTTGTGTATATCAACATTTTTTTTTTCTCTTTCTCCCTCTGAATTGTTTTGTCTCTGTCTCTGCCACCTCCCTCCCTCTCTCTCCCTCTCTCTCTCTCTCTCTCTCTCTCTCTCTCTCTCTCTCTCTCTCTCTCTCTCTCTCTCTCTCTCTCTCTCTCTCTCTCTCTCTCTCTCTCTCCTTCTTCGTCTCTCTCTCTCCTTCTTCGTCTCTCTCTCTCTCCTTCTTCGTCTCTCTCTCTCCTTCTTCGTCTCTCTCTCTCCTTCTTCGTCTCTCTCTCTCCTTCTTCGTCTCTCTCTCTCCTTCTTCGTCTCTCTCTCTCCTTCTTCGTCTCTCTCTCTTCTTCTTCATCTCTCTCTCTTCTTCTTCATCTCTCTCTCTTCTTCTTCATCTCTCTCTCTTCTTCTTCATCTCTCTCTCTTCTTCTTCATCTCTCTCTCTTCTTCTTCATCTCTCTCTCTTTCTTCTTCTTCATCTCTCTCTTTTCTTCTCCGTTTCTCTCGTTCTACCTCTCTCTCGCTCTACCTCTCTCTCTCTCCCTTTCCCTCTCCCTCTCTCCATTCCCCTCTCCCTCTCTTCTTTCTCCTCTCCCTCTTTTCCTTCCCCTACCCCTCCCTCCCTTCCTCTCCCTCTCCCTCTCTCCTTCCCTTCCTCTTCCTCTCTCCCTGGGAGGTCCACCCCCCTCCCTCTCCCCCTCCCGGCCTCCCTGCCCCTAGCCCTGGACCGATGAATAAGCACTATGTTGGCCCGACCTCTTCTGCCTGTTTGATTTTCCTGGCTTCTGCACCCAAAGGCTGGCGTCTTCATTGTCTCCTCTCTCTCGCCTCTTACTCGCTCCTTCGCTGCAATCCGGTCGTTTTCTTCTTATTCTTCTTTCTCCTCTGTCTTCTATCTACTTTTCTCTCTTCTTTGTTTTTGTTTTCTTCGATCTTTCGTCAGTTCCTCTTTCTATTATATTTCTGATTTTTTTTTTGTTGTTGTTGGTGTTGTTATTGTTCTGCTTTGCGCTCTCTCTTTTTCTCCTTTTCTCTTGCTCCTTTTGTTGTTGCTTTTCTCTCCCACTCTCCTTTTACCCTCCATCGTTTTCTGTCTCTTTATCTTTCTCTTTTCTTTCTTTCTTCGTTTGCTTCTCTCCTTTCTCCCCTTCCGACTTTTTCTCCTCCCTCGCTTTCTCCCTCAATCTTCTCTCTCTCGCTCTCGCTCTCGCTCTCGCTCTCGCTCCCTCTCCCTAAGCTCTGTATTTGAAACGTGAGCCCATACAGGAACTTATTAAGATAGGGTGAGGATAACCTAAGTTAACTCATCCTTTTTAGATGTGAGCTTTGTCTCAATAAACTTGTCAAAGTCTCCCTCTTCCTCTCTCCCTCTCTCGCTCTCCCTCCCTTTACCCATTTTAACCTCCTTGTTTCCTACTCCCTTATCTGTGATGTTCCTCCTCTCCATCTGTCAGCAATACTTCCTTCGCGCTCACGCTGTCAGCTGATCTGCATACGAGGCAATGAAAAATAGGTTGTCAATCGCGCAGTAATTAATCTTGCCACGCTGCCGGTCCTCTTGGGCGTGTGTGTTGTAGGCAGAAAACGAGGGATAGGAGGGAGCAGGATAGAGGGATGGGGATGGGAGGAGAGGAACAGAAGGAGGGGGATAGGTAAATGGCAATGGAAGGAGGGGGGATAGATGGATGAGGATGGAGAAATGGGGATGGAAGAAGGGAGATAGAGGGAGGGGAATCAGGCAGGAGGACAGAGAGAGGGGAATGGAAGGAAGGGGGATAGAGGGAAGAGGATGAAGAATTGGGGATGGAAGGAGGGAGGTAGGGGAGGAGGATAAGGGGATGGGAATGGGAGGAGGGGGATGGAGGAATGGGGAAAAGGGAAAGGGGATTTGAAATAGGATGGGGAAAGGAGGGGGGGAGGCGCTAAGTGGGAAGAGAAAAAGGGGGAGAAGAGAAGAAATAGGCAGAGAAAGAAGAAAAAAGAAAAGAGGAGAGAATGAAAACGGGTAATACAAACTTCACTTCTTATTTTTGTTCCTTATTTTCTTTAACATTTGCTCCTTTGCTTTTGCTTTTTTTGTCTCTTTCTATTCATACTCTCCTCTATTCTAAAAATTCCTTGTATTCTGATCTGCTTTTTTTCCTGCTTCCTACATCAACATCAAACAAATGCATTCAAGCACTTCCATAAACAGGCAGAAAATAGATCTAAACAGTAATCATAGCCGAGATCTTGAATCCCCGGAAAAACAGCTGAGTAAACGTCTTGAAAAACTCTCCAAGAAATCTGTCAAGCTGTCGAGACATGTTACCACACACACACACACACACACACACACACACACACACACACACACACACACACACACACACACTACCATCACCACTACCACCGCCAACACACACTCACTCACATACACCATACACATCACACACAGACACAGACACTCACATACGCACCCACACACACGCGCACCCACCCACATACATACACACACACACACACACACCCTCACACACACACACACACCCTCACACACACCACATACACACACACACACACGCACACACACACACACACACACACACAGACACACAGACACGCACACATACACACACACACAAACACACACACACAACAGCCTTTATTTCATTACCACAGCATTCGAGGTTACAGTCGGACACCCCGCTTGCATCTGATTAGTGCCGTATCACTTCTAATTACCTGCTGCAGTGCCAGACTCACTTAATTGCACGGGGAAGAGTAGTGAGAGGAAGAGGAGCAGCAGGAGGAAGAGGAAGAAGAGGAGGAGGAAGAGGAGGAGGAAGAGGTGGAGGTGGTGGAGGTGGAGGAAGAGGAAGATGAGGAGGAGGAGGATAAGGAAGATGGGAAGGGGAAGGAGGAGGAGAAGGAGAAGGAGGAGTGGGAGGATGAGGATGAGGATGAGGAGGAGGATGAGAAAGAGGAGGAGGAAGGTTGGAGGATAAAGAGGAAGAGGAGGAAGAAACGGGAGAAGCCAGGAGCAAAAAGGGGAAGGGTGCAGGAGGAGGAGAAAGCGAGGGAAAGTGGAGCGGAAGAGGAGGAAGGAGAGCGGAGGAGGGAGAGGGAAGAGGAGGAGAGGGAGGCGGAGAGGCCATTGCAACGTGCAACTGCAATTAGGTTTGATGGCTACAGTAGTGGATGTGAGAGGAGGAAGAGAAGAGAGAGACACCGAGGGACATGAGAAAGGGGAAAAGGGAAGGGATGCGAACAAAAGAAAGTGTGAAGAATAATATCGAGAAAAGCACAGCAGAGAAATAGCAAAGGTCACTGAAATCTGACCTGGATTGGCCCTGACTGTGCTCTTTTAATCGATGGAAACTGCAGACATTAAACAATATCTATAAAATTATAATATTGATATTACAACAACTAATTGATATTGCCATTATCGCGCAGCAGGAGGACCCTAATAACTAAACAGAAATAATTACCATCCTTATTATCATAATCATATTATTGCATTGCC
>NC_061854.1:11513593-11523593 GCF_019202785.1 Penaeus chinensis
ATTTGCCGCCCCCGTCATTATCCTCAATCCCAACAGCATCGCACTTGTCGCCACCATCGCCACAGTACGTCTTCTTTATCAGCCACACATGATTTGCATCTTGTTCCTAGGATAACCTTAGGCGCTCTTTTATTCTGGAATTTATTCATTGTGTGTGCATGTATTTATGTGTATGCATGAAGTGTGCACACTTTCATGCGTACATACTGCATAACAATAAATACAAATATGCACATCTATTTCACACACACACACACAGACTCACACACACACACACACACACACACACACACACACACACACACACACACACACACACACACACACACACACACAGTATGTATGAAAGTATGATGAAAGTATGTATGTATGCATATCGAAAAGAAAAGCGTATGTATGTATAACACACTTTCATTCTTCCTGTTATCCTCCCATTCAGTAAAAAGGGGAAGCAAAACAAAATCACTTTATTGCATAAGAGAAACGGCAACACTACTGCCAACGCTAGCATCAATAAAAACAACAAAATAAGAACAAGAAGAGCAATTATAACAACAGCAACAACAAAACCGATTACAACAAGAACAATAATAACAAAAACGACACAAACAATGACACCAACAGCAATAAGTAAAACCACTACAAAAACACCACTAACAAAAGAAGAAGAAGAAGAAGAAAAAAAAAACAAAAAGCAAAACAGAATGAAAAATGTACCTCCTCCTCTTCCTTTGCCATCCCGCTCCTTGCCCCTCCCCCTCCTCCACCCCACCCCCCCCGCCCCCCACCCCTGACCTCCAGGGATCTCCTTAATTCCTTTCCGCTCGATTTATCCGACTTAATCTTTCCTAACCTGGCCATGCTACCTCCTGCTGGTGCGAGTGAGGGAGGGCGGTGGAGATGGGGAGGAGAGGGAGGGCGGTGGAGATGGGGGGGAGAGGGAGGGCGGTGGAGATGGGGAGGAGAGGGAGGGCGGTGGAGATGGGGAGGAGAGGGAGGGCGGTGGAGATGGGGAGGAGAGGGAGGGCGGTGGAGATGGGGAGGAGAGGGAGGGCGGTGGAGATGGGGAGAAGAGGGAGGGGGGAGGAGGGGAGAGGGGACAGGAGTGAGGTGGAGAAGGAGTCGAGGCGCGCTCCTGGGATCTATATTCCTTTTTGGATAATGTCCGTTTGTCTAGGATATTGTTTTCCCTTTTTTTATCTCTCTCTATTTTGTGTGTTTGCTTTACGGTTTTTATCTTTGTGTCTTCTTTTTAGACTATTTTGGTTTGTCCGTAGCACTCTTTTTTCATTCACTTACTTTCTCTCGTTCACATTACATGTTTCTCTTTCTCTTTCCTTCTTCCTTTCCTTCTCTCTCTCCCTTTCTCCCTCCCTCCCTCCCTCCCTCCCTCCCTCCCTCCCTCCCTCCCTCCCTCCCTCTCTCTCTCTCTCTCTCTCTTCCACTGACCTTTTCTCCGTTCCAAGCCAGCGTCCCTCTAAAAAGCGTCAGCACATTAGAACCTCCCTATCTTAAACGTTTCTTAAACTACCGCTTGCTCCTTCCACTTTCCTCAAACTGATAAGAAGATTCCCCCCCTCTCCCACCCACTCCCATCCCCCCTTCCCTTCGTTTTCACTCTATTTCTTTTCTCCTTCACAAAACTGTCCATTAAACAAGGGGGGGAAGGGGCTCGCATGACCTCTCTTGGAAGGCATCGACATGATGAGAAATGATTTATTTTCCTGTTTTCCGTAGAAGCGGCAGGGGCGGGGTGACCTTGAGACGTGCGGAGAGGCAAGGAAAGCTTGTAAATTGAGGCGTCGAAGGCCTCCTCGTATCTTCTTTATATCTCCCTCTGTTTCTCTTTATCTTTTTCTTCTCCCCCCTTCTCCCTCCCTCCACTCTCCTGCCCTCCTCCTCCCCTTTTTTTCTCTTTTTTTGTGTGTGTGGGGGTAGTGGGGACGGCATGTAGACTTGCAAGTTTTAGACTTATCTACCTAATCAATGTTATCTAGCATGGACACTCGAAACAGAGCTGTCAAAAAAAGATAACGATGCAAGAATACCAACCCCCCCCCCAAAAAAAAAAAAAAAATCCAAAAACACATACACAATAAAAAAAAAAAAGCACGCCCTAAAGACTAGCGACTGTAACTAAGACCCAAGTTTCCGAACTCGGGTCTTCCCCTCGACGCTGTGCACCCGGAGTCCATTGTGAAGACGCTGGGACCACCTGAGTTCATCCACGGGTCTCGCGGAGTTTGCAGAAGAGGGAGAGCCTTCTATCATCTGGGAACTGGAGGGAAGGAAGGAAGGAGGGAAGGAAGGAGGGAGGGAGGGAGGGAGGGAGGGAGGGAGGGAGGGAGGGAGGGAGGGAGGGAGGGAGAGAGGGAGGTAGGAGGGGGAGAGGGGGGTGGAGAATAAAATGATAAACAACCATAAAAAAAAATAAAAAAAAATGGACACCAACCACGGGAAAAGAGAAACGCAACCCTCAAGTCGCGGAGTAATACCGATATCCTTTTACAACGAAGGAACAATTAACGGCGCAGGAAAATCACGCCCACAAATTATATCGACGCCAGAAACTCCGCCCATCTTGCTCCCGTTAACGCTATCTCGACGTTTTCCCATTACTGAATCTTGACTCTCATCCATTATCTCCTGTTTCCTTTTTTATCGTCATCCGTCTTTTCCCCCTTCATCTTTCGCGGTAAGGGACCGCCGAGTGAGTTTCGCTATTTCGTTCTGCTGCGTTATCTCGCGCGCGTTTTGATTAGAATGTTCGGTTATGAGTCTGATCCACGCGGATTTTTCTTAAATTTCCTTTTTTTCTCTCTTTTACCTCCTCTTTTATCCTCTCAGTTTTTCTCCTCCCTCTTTTATCCACTCATCTCCTCTCTTCTCCCGACGCAGCAAGCAGCTATATCCTGACTCTTATCTCTGCCTGACGTCCTGGCAGGTTCGCGGTTGTGTAGTAACCGCCGTCGTCAGATAAGGCTCGCCTTTAGTTTAGCAATTTGTAGCGTCTCAACCACGGCCATGAAATTTTGGCCTTTCAGCTTACACTCTCCGTTCACATTTGTTTGCATAAACTTTATTAAATATTAAAGTATCTTTCTTGAGCGACCTCGATCCGGCATTATCTGACGCGGCGGGGTGAGGGTTCACTGCACCTTAGGCGGGCTGGCCCACGAGCCTCACCCGCTTCGGGTCGGGCGCGCGGGTCCTGGAGCGGCGGCGCCTGTGACCGCCTTGTTTAGCTTGAAACTTTCGACGGCGACCATGTTTAGCACAAAGGTTCCAATGCTCCCACGCTCCGTCCATTCAGGCCAAATGAAACGTAAGGCCGCTGTGGTTTACGGGCCCCGGGGACGGCGTCGAGGACCAGGGCGCGCCGCTCGCGTTTCTCTGTGATCGCTGTGACGCTGGCGTTTCAGCAAACAACGGAAGCCACACAATCACATGAACCAACTCTTTCCCTAAAATCGGCCGCGCTCGGGTGCGACAAAGAACGGTGAAAATAGCATGTGACGAAGAAAAAAAAAAAGCGGTCTTTGCTACGCTCAAGTCCTTTATAGTCTTCCTTCCTTCAAGGGCTTATAAGAACATAACATGGACGAAGTGACTACCCTGGCCACATAAGCGAGCCGCCTTGCCTTCTAATTATCCCTGACCAAAATCCGCACCGCCGGAATTTGTATATTTGAAGTGCGTGCGTTAATTTCACCGGCTAACCTGATCGCCTCAAATTTACACTCCAGCGCTTGGTCATGCATTAGCGCGATCCAGGGCGCTGGGTCATGCAACCGTCGACATGACTAATGATGACGGATATATTTCGTATTATGTCTTCGAATGGGCCTTGTTATTACGGCCGCGGCTCCCTTGTCATTACACCTCGTGGCGGAGGCGATTCTGGTGTTTTGTCAGCCCAGGATATTTGTTTGAGCTTGTAATTAACTCAGTTCCGGAGGCTTAACTGTGGCTTTCAGGATTTAGCGGATCTTTGTTTGCCCGCAGACCTCGTAATTTGTCCGTATTACATTCTATAAAACGCTATGGCAAAAGTGCCTTGCCTGCGAATGTACCCTGACCCACCGCGTTCCACATGCCAGATGCACGATTGGCGGCCGCCGCACCTCATCGGTCATCGCAGGTGACGTGCCTGGCTGCAGCAACGGGAGGGGGGGGGGGGGGAGGGGGCGGGGGAGATGGACTGGTAGGGGAAGGGGATTTAAAGACACATAAAGTTCCCCTCAGAGAATGCAGTTTGCTCGGCTAAGATATTATCTTGATCTCCAGCCAGTCAACCATAACAGTCCGAGAGATCTTGAACGATGAGAATGCGCGTCTTGAATCATTCCTCTATCCTTTCGTATCTACGTCCCCTCTTCCTCTCTATTTTCTGCCCCCCTTCCTTTTCGTTTCTGCCTCTCCCTCCCTCATATTCACTTCCCTTCCCCACTCGTCTCTCCCTCTCTCTTATATTCGTTCCCCTTCCCTCTCGTCTCTTCCCATTCCCCTCTCGTCAACCTCCCTTCCCCCTTGTCTCGTCCCCACATGTCTTCCCCTCCTTTAATATTCGCTCTCCTTCCCCTCTCGCTTCTTCCCTAGTCTCCCCCTCTCATCAATTCCCCTCCCTCTTTCTTCCCTTCCCCTCTTGTCTCCTCCCCCTCCCCTCTCTCGCCCCACCCTTCCCCTCTCGTCTTTTCCTCCATCTCTCCTTCCCCTCCCGTCTCCTCCCCCCTTCTCCCTTTCCCCTCCCGCCTTCGTGTTCCTCCCGGGGGGTCTTGATCGCTGTCTCCGCATCACCATTACCATCGTCGTCCATCTCTCCTTATCATGCAATCTCTTTCAATCCGGGTATAATTGTTGTCATTTATTAACGGCCAGATTACGATTTATGGAATGGCCGGCCGCCGCCATTAAAACCGCACCGCAGTACCGCAATAATCTTTCCGATTCCTCCTCCACCCCTCCCACCCCCTCCCTTACCCCCCAATCATCTACCCCCTTCATGGTCCTTCAAGGTCACCGACGAAGCTCTGCCCCCACTCTCCCCCTTTCTATACCCCCTCCCTTCCCCATGCAGTCCTCCCTTAGATTCGCCCTCGCTTTCTTTCTTTCGTCTTCCTATGCTTTCCTTTCCCTTTCCTTCCCTTGGTCTTGTTTTTAACTGCATTATATTCCCTTCCCTCCCCTCCCCTCCCCTGCCTTGCCCTTCCCTTCACCTCCCTTCCTTCCCTTAACCTCCCCTCCTTTTCCTTCCCTTCCCTCCCCTGCCCGTCCCTTCCTTTCCCTTCCCTTCACTCACCTCCCTTCCTTCTCTTCCCTTCACCTCCCCTCCCCCCTACTCTCCTTCCCTTCCCCTCCCCCTCTTCCCCTTACTCCCACTCCCTACCCTCCCTTCATCTCCCTCCTCCTTCCTCCCCTACCTTCCCCTCGCCTTCCAACACAGCTCTAATTCACCACGAAGAATACGAAGGTGAAGAATCTGCGGCCTCGTAGTTAGCGGCCGCGAAGGGAGTCGCAGTGGCCGTTTCCGCCGCTGATACTCCTGTCTTGTTTTCCTCATCGAGGCCAAGAGGGTTGGGAGGGTAAAGTTTGGCGAGGATAGTGAGTGAGTGAGTGAGTGAGAGAGAGAGAGAGAGAGAGAGAGAGAGAGAGAGAGAGAGAGAGAGAGAGAGAGAGAGAGAGAGAGAGAGAGAGAGAGAGAGAGAGAGAAGGAAAAGAAGGAGAAGGAGGAGGAGGAGGAGGAGGAGGACGATGGAGATGGAGAAATAGAAACACACACACGCGCGCGCGCGCGCGCGCGTGTGTGTGTGTGTGTGTGTGTATGTGTGTGTGTGTGTGTGTGTGAAGCCCGAGAGACGGAGATAGGAACGAGAGACAGCGATCGACGAAGCAGTTCTTTATCTCGTCCCAGCAAACCGCTCGCGCCCGCCGTCTCCGCAGCACCTTATCGGCCCTGCCAAATGCGGCCAAATTTCACCTGGCTCCATCTGTCTCCGCCGTCACCCCCGAGTTTCGCAAGTCAGCATCTCCAAGTCTTAAGCACCAAACTTTGATCATTACTGTTTGTTTCCTTAATAAGGTAACACTAAGTTGCGAGCGTCTTGTGTTCTCTGTGTGTGTTTGTTTGCAGAGTGCGAGCCATCCCCGGCTCCTTCGTTAGACAAACAATCCCGACAATAATAACAATTCCAACAACTGCTGAAGTAACGTCAACATCCAACCCAGCACCGGCGGTAGTAACACCGACACCACGAAGATGGCAAATAAAACAAAAGAAAACAAAACAAAAAAGATAAAACCGAAAAAAACAACAACAATCTTCCACCTCACGTCTCCTGGCGATATGTCGAGCCGCCTTGCTTTCCCTCCCCACCCCCAACACCCTACCCCCCTCCCCTACCTCTCCCCTCTCCCCCTTGAACAAGACGTGTCTCCCTGCAGTTTTATATCTTATTCTGGAAACTTCGCTGCCGCTGATGTATTACACAATTTTCTGTCCCGCCTTTATAAAGTCATTCGTTTTCTTATTCGTTTTAACCATTTCTTTGCTTCTCTCTCTCTCTCTCTCTCTCTCTCTCTCTCTCTCTCTCTCTCTCTCTCTCTCTCTCTCTCTCTCTCTCTCTCTCTCTCTCTCTCTCTCTGTTTTTCTCCCTACTGTCTATCCACAGCTGTTTCTCATTAGCATTTAATTTGTTTCCCTTTTTTCCTCTCTTACTCATACTCCCTTTCTGTTCCACATATTCTTTCTTGTTATTCTGCTTCTTATTTTCCATTATGTTGCTTCTCTTAATCAGTGTTAATGTTCTCCCTTATTTTCAACTCTATTATCCTCTTTTATCTAATCATCTTATGGCTCTCGTCATTCTTGTTTTTTTTTTCCTTGTTGTTTCCTTTATCTTCCATACTGCATCCCCCTCTATTCTATCATCATCATTATTCTCCTTGACGCCTTGCCTTTTCATTTCTTTTGTTCTTTTGTTGTTCTCCTTCGCTCTCTGTCTCTGTCTCTGTCTGTCTCTCTCTTCTCCTTCCTCTCTCTCTCTCATTATCCTTCCCCTTTCTCTTATTCTCCTTCCTCTCTCTCTCATTATCCTTCCCCTCTCTCCTTCTCCTTCCTCTCTCACCCTCTTCCCCAGGCTCTCTCTCCACTCCTCACTCCCTTCTTCACCTCTCCCTCTCACTTCAGTTATAATGTATCCCTCTCACCCTTCCTTCCTCGCAGCCTCTCCTTCGCCCCGCCTCTCTTCTCCCTTCACCTGCTTGATTGCCTTCCCCCCCCCCCCCCCTCAGCTGCGGTAAGATGCCCGCGGGGTTAAGATAAGTAGTTGCCTTCGTTACCGCAAGTGTCGATGGCAGTTCGATAGCGCGTCCGACCAACACTCCCTTGGCTGGGGAGTGCGGGTGGGGACGGTGTAGGGGGGGTGTAGGGTGGGGGCGTAGGGTGGGGGTGTACGGTGAGGGGAGGGGGGGTGTAGGGTGGGGGGGGGTGAGCTGGGGTTAAGTGGGGTTCGGGGTGCGGATGGGGATAGGGTGGGGCAGGGATGGAAATAGGGGTAGGGTAAGGATGGGGTTCCCTCCCTCCCTCCCAAGAGGAAGGGAGGGAGGGAGGGAGGGAGGGAGGGAAAGAGGGAGGGAGGGAGGGAGGGAGGGAAGGAGGGAAGGAGGGAAGGAGGGAGGAAGAAGAAGGTGGGGGAGGGAGGAAAGGAAGAAGGGAGGTGGGAGAAGGTGGGAGGGATGAGAGGAGAGGGGGAGAGGGATACCAGTCCCTGTACACGTATTTTTTGTATTGTGTTACCTTTGTATTTCCTTTCTGTACTCGTATCTAATCATGTGGAAATGTTCCTTGGTGTTCGATACTCTAAGCATTACGACACATAATTATTTGTTCAGTAACAGATACGATCGCACTCGGAATCCCTGCCAGTTATAAAAAAAATAAAGGAAAAAGAATAAAAAAAAAGCTCGAACAGATGGATGAATAGAGGCCAACCCCTCCCCCCTCCTCACCCCAGCCCCCCACACCCTTCGGGATCAGGAGATGAAGAGCTAAAAGGTTTATCAATACTTCACACATGCCTCGCTTTCAGTTGCTGTTTTTTCTCTCCCTCTCTTATCTCTTCTCCCTTCTTTTCTGTTTTTTTATTCCTTTTTTTCCTTTCCGCTCTTATCTATCTGTCTCTCTCCATTTCCTAACTTTCCTCTCCTCTCTTTCTCTTATCTTCTCCCTCTCTCCCTCTCCTTTCTTTCTCTCTCCTCTCTCTCTCTCTCCTCTGCTCCTCTTTTCTCTCCCTCCTTCCCTCCCTCTCCCTCGTATCTCGCCATCTCCCCCCCGCCTTCGAGACGCTCAGCCTCTCCCTCGCAGCTTCGAGGGAAGTCCGCCAGGCTGTATCTCCGTCTCGCTCTCCTTCAGGACCTCCGTCGCCGCCCTCGCCTGTATCATTACGGCTCATTACGCGGCGTTATGGATGGGCCTTTTTTTTTCTTTTACTTTTGGTTGGTCATGTAGGAATGCAAATTAGGCGGAGGTGCAGAATGAGCAGGAGGAGGAGGAGGAGGAGGAGGAGGAGGAGGAGGAGGAGGAGGAGGAGGAAGGGAGGAGGAAGGGAGGAGGAAGAGGAGGAAGAGGAGGAAGAGGAGGAGGAGGAGGAAGGGAGGAGGAAGGGAGGAGGAAGAGGAGGAAAAGGTGGAGGAGGTGGAAGAGGATGAGGGAGAGGGAGAAGGAAGGGAGGGGAAGGGGAGGGGGTGGAGGTGGCGAAGGAGAAGGAGGAAGAGGATGAGTAGATGGGGGAAGGAAAGGAGGGAAATGGGGGTGGGGGTGGAGAAGGAGTAAGAGGTGGAGGAGGAGGAGAGACAGGGTAATACTTGATTTTCGATTATCACTTGTTTTCTTTCTACTCTTTCCCGCCTCGTTCTCGTTCTGCCCATTTATCATTTTTCATTATCTCATTTAAAAAATTCGCCTTCTCCCTTTTTCCTCTTTCTCTATCTATCTCTCCGTCTGTCTCCCTTTTACTTTTTGTCGTCGTCATCTTCCTGATGACCGTATTTTATAAGGTCTCTCGAGGAAATGGAAGGCGAACGAAAAATGTTAATGATGATGAAGCTGATGGCGAATACGACGACCTAAATAAGACCGAAACGACAAAATAAAAATACAAGTGACAAAAACGTCCTTGCAACTGAAAGTAGGTTTTTGATCTCCTCCACTTATCCAAATTTCGAGGCATTACTTTTTTCGACATCTTCCTCCACCCCAAACACATTACGTATGAACGCACGCGTACATGTATGTATGCATACATATATACATGCGCGCGCGCGCGCGCGTGTGTGTGTGTATGTGTGCATATAGGTGTATATATATATGTAAATATATATATATACATGTATAACAATTAATATGCAATATATATGCATATATATCCATAACATATATGCAATATATATGCATACATATATACATACATACATATACATATATATGTATGTGTGTATGTGTGTATATATAAATATACATACATACATATATATGTATGTGTATATATAAATATACATACATACATATATATGTATATATATAAATACATATCTTAAAACGTGTTGGCACACAATATCTGCAAAAGATATTCCCACAAAAGACACCGCCGGAGCGCCATATTGCACAAGTCGTTTCGGAAACCGATAAGGTCGACCGCCAAAGAGACGCGAAGTGCTGCGATGGCCCTTACGCGCAAGTACCGCTACCTTTCACCTGCTCCCGTAGATGGGGTCCCTAGCGCCGTCATGGGGGAGGGGGGAGGAGGGAGTGGCAAGGGGGGGGGGAGACAGAGAGGGGGAGGGGGCAGTTAAGATGAAAAGATGCATCACTGTCATATTAGCATCAAGGAAAATTGCATATTTGTTTATCACACTTGGGGAGATACCCGCACGGTGTTGGTGGTTTGGCGGGGGTGAAGGAGGACGAGGAGGGAGATTAGGGAATAGTTGGAGGCAAGGAGGA
>NC_061854.1:11541093-11558593 GCF_019202785.1 Penaeus chinensis
CAACGAGCGTATCAACCCCCCCCCCCCTTCCAACCTCAGCCTCCCACTGACCCCAAGAAGGAAGGAAGAAAACGAGGAAGAGACAAAGAAAACGAGATCTCCGGGACAATAAAAGTGCTCGGTAATGATATTGTCGTGTGGCAAATGAGCTCGTAATTACACCCGAGTCCCCTTTGCAACTTATCAAGTCAGGAAGAGAAAGAAAGTTGAAGAAGAAGAAACGACAAAGACAAACAGTTCTCCTGGTTCTATTTAACTTGATGGCTTTATAATCGTATTCGCTATTTACGTTGTGGTCACTAATGCGTTAGGATCATTTACATTATTACCATTATTATCTTTATTATCAAAGATTATTTTCATTATTATTGCTATCAATATTACCTTCAACATCATTACTATTGCTGATACTAATGTATTTTCTTATCATTATGATTTCTCGTTATCATTATTATTACTTTTCATTATTATCATCTTTATTATAATTGTTATAATCAGTATCATTATTATCATCACCATTGTTATAATTATCATTATCATCATCATTATTGTCATAATCATTATTATTACCAATACTATGATCATTATTACCACCAATATCATAGCTTTATCATGAACACGTTATTATATAGACCATTATCTCATTTATGATTATGGTGATAATTACCATCAGTCTCCTCACCATTCTGTTACCACTACAATCACTACAATTCGCTAAAAACAATAACAATAAAACTCCAGACTCATCACACTCACCATCCTCATCACCATCTCCCCCCCCCCCCCTGCCCGTTCCGCCCTTCCACTTTAATCACCACCTCCTCGCCCCCCCCCCCCCCCCCCGCCCCCGCCCTCCGCACCGTCCTCCCCCGCCCATCCCCGCCCGCCTACGCCCACCCAGCCTCAATTACCCGAAAGAATTAACCGGCTTCTCACGCCCACGAGAACGAAAATTAAGGGTCGCTGATTCTTTGGCGTAAAAGGGCGTGTTCCTCGAGAGGTGAGGTTGTACAGACTCGCTGGGGTCACCACTCGGCGGTAGTGAGTCGGCGAGTCACAACTGAGGCGTTCGTGCGGGCGAGGACAGCAGGGCGTCACGGAAGGGCCTGCCAGGTGGTCCGAGAACATCAGTGAGTCGGTGAATCCCATATCAGTCAACCACGTGGTTCGCGAGAAGCAATGAGTCAGTGAGTCACAAACTGGTCATCCACATGGCTCGAGGACAACAGTGAGTCACAACAGTGTCGCAGATGAGTCATCCCGATGGTCCGAACACAGCAGTGAGTCAATGAGCCACGAGTCATCCAGATGGTTCGAAGCCAGCTGTGAGTCAGTGAGTCCCATAAAAACCCCGACGGTTCGCGGGGAGCAGCGGGGAGGCGACCCCAACGATGCTCTACTTGGCCCCACCTTTTCCTGCTTTCGTTCCTTGTTGTGGAAGATGCGGGTGTCTGCTTCATCGCCTCCTCCAAATATCTCGGCCTTTTATTATTTATTCCCTTATTCTTGATGGCGTTCCTTTGCTAATTTCTCTTCCCTCTGTTATCCCTCCCGCCAATGACCTTTCATGAACGCGTGTTGCAGGTCAAATCATGTCAATGTCCTCTTGACCGAACCTTCTGGTAAAATAAATAGTATTTAAGATCAATGTCTGCTCATCTCGGCTTCAAAAGCTAATTCGAGCTGTCTTGGTGGGGGACTTCGATAAAAAAGGGACATTTTTTTCTCGTGTTTCTTTCTCAAGGGAAATGCCAGAGTTAAACTGGTCTGGTGTTTCTCTCTGTCACCTATTTTTTTTTCCTTCACTTTTCTCTATCTCTTAATCTTTCTTCTGTGTTTCTTTGCCCATTCCCGATTACGGTCCTCCCTTTCACCGATCGCCCCTTATTAACCTGTTTTCATTTAACGATTAAACTTTTCTCCCTTTTTTCCTCCCTTTCTCTCTCTCTCTCTCTCTTTCTTCCTTTCACGCTCTTACCTTCTAATTCTCTCTTATTTCGCTTAACTACCACCATTATCCTTTCCTACCCATGCGCCGTCCGTCACCGGTGTTTCCGAGTGGATAAAAAAGAAACAGTAATAATAATCTATAATTAAAGTGTGAGAAAACATCATCAGTTTCCAACATTTTCATCGGGCGAGGGAGCGATCACCATCTGGCATCCGGGTACGGGACTTTCACCCGTCCAACCCTTTACCATATGGGTTAGAATGTCACGGGTCAAGGTGGAAGGTGGGAGGCGCTGAGCGGGCGGGTATGGAACAGGTACCCAGCCTCAGGTGTTATGAATAATTAAACTTGTTAATTAGCTACGATAAATTGCTGGATGTCTGAAACGAAGAATAAATATCCGTGAAAAAAAAATCTGGCCAGCTGAAAATAATATTCTGGGAAAGCGAGAAAATAGCTTGCCTTTCTCCCCACGAGAATTAAATCAAATAAAATTATACACATCATATATGCATAATAATAATGATAATTTATATACCCTCCCAAGACAACAATACTTACAGAGTGCATGGAAGAACGACCCTTATCAACCTCCGAGCATTATCATGACCCCGACGATACAAACTGAATATCTAACGACTCGAAATAAATCAACTGCGAATGAGGAACGGATCCTGACCAACATGCTAGAGGGAAGGAGAGGAAGGCAGGCGGAAACCGGGATAAAGGGATACCTAAATATACACATACATATCTAGATAAACAGATACACAGACATAAATATTTATATATACATATATATATATATATATATATATATATATATATATATATGTATGTATATATATACATAATTTATATTTTATATATGTGTATATCAGAGAGAGAGAGAGAGAGAGAGAGAGAGAGAGAGAGAGAGAGAGAGAGAGAGAGAGAGAGAGAGAGAGAGAGAGAGAGAGAGAGAGAGAGAGGAGAGAGAGAGAAGAGAGAGAAGAGAGAGAAGAGAGAGAAGAGAGAGAAGAGAGAGAAGAGAGAGAGAGAGAGAGAAGAGAGAAGAGAGAAGACAGAAGAGAGAAGAGAGAAGGAGAGAAGGAGATAAGGAGATAAGGAGAGGAGGGAAAAGGAGAGAAGAGAAGAGAAGAGAGGAGAAGAAAAGACAACGGGAGAGAGAGAGAGAGAGAGAGAGAGAGAGAGAGAGAGAGAGAGAGAGAGAGAGAGAGAGAGAGAGAGAGAGAGAGAGAGAGAGAGAGAGAGAGAGAGAGACCAAGAATATATATATACCTCCAACAAGCACTGTAGTTGTCATCCAAAAGATAAAGCATCTGGCAGCAGGACGGGGTTCACGCGACTTTATCACACGGCACTTGGCTTTTTAGTTGACAATATCCGCCTGCGAACCTCATTTAGGGAACACAACCAATGCTACTCTCATAAAATCCTTATGGACTAAACTTACACAGACTGCAAAGAAAAAAGAAGAAGAAAAAAGAAAGAAAAAAAACAAAACAGCAACCTGCTCCCAGGCACGGGATCATAAAAGATGAAGAGATACACATTAGACTCAGCGGTTTAAACTAAATGCTTGAATAGAAAAACAACAACAGACAAAAACATAAAATACAACCACGCACAAAGTTAACGAGATTATATTAAAAACAAAACAAAAAAAAAAAAAACAGAGAGAAAGAGAGAGAGAAATAAAAGAAAAAGGCTTTGAGTGTGCAATTGCCAGCATGTCATTATTCGGCAATAAAAACTCAATCCTAGAAGATAATTTTGGCTCCATGCTTTACGAGGTCTGGGAGAGGGAGGGGCCCATTGTCCACTCCTTGCTTGCTCTTGTATCACACATCTCTCATTATCTTTTCTTTTTTTTATCTCCCTCCTCCCTCCTCTCTTTTTCTCTTTTGCTATCTAGATGTCTATCTACCTTCATCGGTTTATGTTTGTCTGTATGGATAAAAGTATCTCTCGTTGCCTTTCTCTCTGTCTGTCAGTCTGTCTGTGTGGCTGTGTGTCTGTCTGTTTGCCCCCCCCCCTCTCCCTCTCCCCCTCCCCCTCCTTCTTCCTCTACCTCCTCCCTCTCCCCCTCCCCCTCCTTCTTCCTCTACCTCCTCCCTCTCCCACTCCCCATTATGCCTCCTTATCTCACTCACCTCCTACGGCTCCCTCCCCGGCCGGACATCCGTGGGCACCGCGGACTCACCTGTGGAAACAAGACGAAAGCATAAGTACAAACACGATACTTCATTATACAAACACACTCCATTATGCTAATTGCAACCTAGAAATCAGCGACGATAAATGCGTGTAGTTTGTATGGATGACGGTCGTGAGTGCTTTAATGAGGATCGTATTAACATTTTATGGCGTTGTAGAATACGAACACCAGCAACAATGGAGATAACTTATCATGCTTTTAATCGCTGTTGCAATTTTCATCAACACGTATCATATCAATCATTATCATCATCAAGGCTATTATCAACATCGTTTCCACCCCCATCGTTAACATCGTCATATCAACGAAAACGCTATAAAATACACAAACGAACATCACTATAAAAGAAATGAACATGCACATATACTACATCGAACACCATCAAATGGGACAGGAATCAATCAGTGTCTAATATCAATTTCATCTCAAGACGATCAAATCACCAATAAAAAATATATATTTTAAACGGAGAAGAAGCCAAAGAAACTCAGCAATAAACCTAAGACAATGAAGATAAAAGACTCATCATAAAAATCTTGACCCCCCCTTCCCCCATCCATGCCCCTCCTCCTCCTCCTCCTCCTCCTCCTCCTCCTCCTCCTCCTCCTCCTCCTCCTCCTCCTCCTCCTCCTCCTCCTCCTCCTCCTCCTCCTCCTCCTCCTCTCTCCACCTGCAGCACCGCAAGCACATCTCAAATATACGTGAGTTGTAATAATAACAATGGTCATATAAATGCTGATTAGGATATTACTGATGATCATAAAGATCATCATGTAATTGTTCATCACTATCATCAATTAAGCGGCACTACATTATCATAATGCGCTTTTAATATGTACAACTGCAAAAAGTGAACATAATACTAAAATGGCAAGCAAAATTTATATCCCCCGCAATTCACAGTCACAATACCATGCAATTGAAGAAACGCTCGAACAAATATAATATAATTTCAAATGCAAATACAAGTTACCAGATCTAGCACGCACCTCCCCCACTCTCTCCCCCCCTTGGCCCCCCCCCCACCCGTCCTACTCCCCATACCCCCTCTCTCACTTCTCCCTTTTTTATCAGGTCAAAGGGTCGAATTTACTCCCTGCTGACGTCATAGACTTCTGTTTCCTCTTGCTAATTCTCCTCTTACCTGTCCGTCCTCTCTCCCCTTACGCAGACACTTCACGCCAGTCTTTTTTGGTCCTTCGTGCGACCAAGGATTTAGGAAAAAAAGGAAGAAAGGAAAAAGATGCAGCTATGATGAGAAATGCCATAGATTCTGGAGAGAGAGAGAGAGAGAGAGAGAGAGAGAGAGAGAGAGAGAGAGAGAGAGAGAGAGAGAGAGAGAGAGAGAGAGAGAGAGAGAGAGAGAGAGAGAGATTCAACTAAGAAAAGACTCAATAAAGATTTTGGAAAGAAAACGGAATAAAAGAGAGGTGAATGCAACGAAGAACGGAGGCCATAACAAGTTTGGGGAAAAAATAAGAAGAAATACGATACAAAATAAAATAAATGAATAAATAAATAAATAAATAAATAAAATTCTATGCACCTAAGAAAAGAAAAAAACAAAAAAAAAAAAAACGTTTGGAAAAAAAAGAAAAAGAAAAAGAAAAAGCGATGCAAATAGGAAGAGATGTTGTTTGGTGTTGCTTGAGGGAGGCCAGCGTCTTGGGATTGGGTCGGGAATTTATTGCACGTCACCTGTCCGGGCCGGTGCGTGGGGGGTGGACGGGGAAGGGGGGAGGGGGAAGAAGGGAAGAAGGGGAAGGGGGGAGAAGGGATGAGGGGAGAAGGGATATAGGGAAGGGGGAAGGGGGGAGAAAGGATGAGGGGAAGGGGGAGAAGGGAAGAGGGAAAGGGGGGAAGGGGATGGGGGAGGGGGAAGAAGGGAAGAGGGGAAGGGTGAAGGGATATAGGGGGAAGGGGGAAATAGTCTTTACCTCGCCCTCTTTCTTCCTTTCTTTCTCTCTCTCTCTTTCTATTTTTCTTTTAATTTCTCTCTCTCTCTCTCTCTCTTTGTTATCATTCCCAGCTTTTTTCTTTCTCTCCTTTCTTTCTCTTCTTTCCTACCCTCTTCCTACCCTCTTTCTCTTTCTCCTTCTCTTTCTCCCCCTCTCTTCTCCTTCCGCCTTCTCTCTTTCCCTCCCCCCTCTCTCCTTCCCTTCCGCCTTCTCTTCCCCCCCTCCCTCCCCCCCCTCTTCTCCCTCCTAACCCCCCTCTCTCTTCCTCCTCCGCCTTGCCACCCCCTCTTTCCCTCTCCCCCTGGCTCTTCCCGCCTCCCCCCTCTCTCCTTCCCTTCCGTCTTCTCTCCCCCCCCTCCCTCACTCCCCCTCTCCTCCCTCCTAACCCCCCCCTCTTCCTCCTCCGCCTTCCCACCCCCTCTTTCCCTCTCCCCCTGCCTCTGCCCCCCCTCGCCCCCCTCCCCCGGGGTCGTATCGCTCACCCGAGGTCACGATTCCCACCATGCAATGTTCTCATCATCCCTCTCCTCTAATTAAAGTATCATCGCACATAATACCGGGGTCCAGGGGCAGCTAATACGTTACGTAAGCCTCCATCTCTCTATCTCTCCCTTTATTTATCTTTATGTTTCTTCTTCTGTCATGCAATCTGTTTTTTTTTTTTTTTTCTCTATTCCATTTCTTTTTTCAATGTTGGTGCTTTAATTTGTTTACTTTCCCGTCTTGTTTTTCATTCTTTTTTTTTTTTTCTTTTTTCTTTCTGTCTCTTTATGTTCATCTTAGTATATTCCACTCATCTTTTTGCATTCTAATTTCATTTATTTTTCTTCGTCTCTTATATGAAATGTATTTTTCTTATTTTCCTCCTTCGCTTTCTTCTATTTCTCCCTCTTCCCGTTTTCTTCTCTTCCTTTTCTTCATATTTCTTATATCCTTCTTCAGTGTTTTCTATTCATGTTCATGCTCTTTGTCCTCCTACTTTTCATCTTTCTCTTCTTTTTCCCCGTTTATACATTCGTCGTCTAACCATTCTGATTTCTTCACCTTCCATTTTTCCCTTTTTCTGAAAATGTGTCCATTTCCTTCGTACTCCCTCCCTCCCTCCCTCCCTCTTCCCACACCCCCGGGCCGCACACACGCACGCTGGCGTCTCCTGCAGCCAAGAAATAAACCGACATCCCGAGCCTTGTTAGCAACGAAGCCTGAAAAGAAATAAACCTCTGTTGTTTTGTTTGCAACGAAGCTGCAGGTAAGGATAAGGATAAAGATGGAGAGAGGGACAGGAGCAATTACAAGGTTGATGGAGGAAAGGGGAATGTAAGTGGAGGAGGAGGAAGAGGTGGAGGAGGAGTAGGAGGAGGAGGAGGAGGAGGAGGGGGGGTAGGAGTAGGGGGAAAGGGGAGGAGTGAACAGGGTGAAAAATAAATTACATTGGGAATACCCTGAGATTAATGCCTCTTCCAGGGCTAAGAATATGCCATTAGCGTTAGGTCGGAATCTAATTGACTTACGCACGAGATGAATGAGGAGCTAAAACACGAGGCCTCGAATTTATTATTATTGTTTTCTTCATTTCCTTTTTGAAGTTGTTTACTGATCGGGAGAGTTTGGGGAAGGGGTGGGTAGAAGGAAAGGGGAGGGAAGGGAGAGAGGAAGGGAAAGAGGAAGGGAGAGAGGAAGGGGAAGGGGTAGGGATAAGGGAGGGGAGGGGAAGGAAGGACTAGAGAGAGAAGAAGCGTTAGGGACTGTAAGAGAGATGAGAGGAGAGGAGAGGGGAGGTGACGGGAGGGAATGGGGAGGGGAGGTGACGGGAGGGAAAGGGGAGGAGAGAGGGGAGGGGAGAACCTGCACCTCGCTACGCAGTGTCGTATTATCCACAGTGACTCGTATATGTCAAATGGCACAAGGCTTTGGGAACAGCACGTCCGATCAGTGCCCCTGATTGTGAATTCTCTCTCTCTCTCTCTCTCTCTCTCTCTCTCTCTCTCTCTCTCTCTCTCTCTCTCTCTCTCTCTCTCTCTCTCTCTCTCTCTTATCTCTCTCTCTCTCTCTCTCTTATCTCTCTCTCCATCTATCTCTTATCTCTCTCTCTCCATCTATCTCTTATCTCTCTCTCTCCATCTATCTCTTATCTCTCTCTCTCCATCTATCTCTTATCTCTCTCTCTCCATCTATCTCTTATCTCTCTCTCTCCATCTATCTCTTATCTCTCTCTCTCCATCTATCTCTTATCTCTCTCTCCATCTATCTCTTATCTCTCTCTCCATCTATCTCTTCTCTCTCTCTATCCATCTATTTCTATCTCTCTCCCTATACATCTATCTCTATCTCTCTCTACCCATCTACCTATCTCTATCTCTATCTATCGCTCAATCCATCTACCTCTATCTCTCTCTCTCTCTCTATCCATCTATCTCTATCTTTATCTCTCTATCAATCTGTCTATCTCTATCTATCAATATATCTCTATACATCTGTCTATCTCTATCTCAATCTCTACCTCTCCCCTTCGGTACGAGCGCGTACAATAACCCAGGATGTTATACGACTGCCGATATATCACAGCAAGTACACTTTTCACGCGCTATATCTGATCCCACACACCATTAGCATGATGGCACAACTGACTCCCATTACCATATGCGTCCTGAACCAACATCATCAACACCACATCAGCAACAACCTTAAAGAAGAATAAAAAAAAAATCATGAAATATGTGAATATATGTACCTGAGACACAGAAATGCAGCGGGGCCATAAAATTTGCATATATGCGTTGCGGAGAGCCCGAACGTCGGCAGTAAAGAATAACAAGGTATCTTACCACTCCGCTCACTAATTGTATCTGAGCATCCATCACTACGAACTCCATCTTTTTAGCCCCTTGCTCTGCTCTCTTCTCTGCTCTCTCTCTCTCTCTCTCTCTCTCAATCTCTCTCTCTCTCTCTCTTTCTCTTTCTCTTTCTCTCTCTTTCTCTCTCTCTCTCTCTCTCTCTCTGACTTTGACTCTGACTCTGACTCTGTTTGTCCTTGTCCGTCTGTGTCTGTCTCTCACTTCATTTGATTTCTCTGATTAAATATTTTATATCTCTTACACACACATATATATATATATATATATATAGATAGGGGGGGTTCACTAAAAATAGACAGATAAACCGATAAAGATATACCACGCATCTCCTGTTGCTCTTCTGTCGCCCTCGCTTCCCAAGCCCTTCGAAAATCCGGCCGAGGAACCGACACCTGAACCTGACTTGATGCCCCATCAATATTCTTTAATAAACATAATAACAATTATTCCGGTGCATAATCTCCAAGCACGGACACCCTTCCCCACCCCTCCGAACCCCCACCCTCCCTCCGCCCCTCCCACAGCCCGCGAGAGGATGGGAGCCTCTCTCTTCAGCCTCTCCTTCAGACTGAGCTTACTTAAGGGCGCCAAAACCCAACAGTGCCGGAGACGTGCAGGGCATGCAAATATTCCCTCTCCGCCGATTGCAATTACGGGCGATTTTCCCCCGAGGCAGTATCGGGGGTAACGCCCGTGGTGTAAGACCTTAGCTCTTTTTTTCATATAGCATAGCCATCACTATTACCAATGTTGCCAGGTTTCTCATTAAGTGAGGAATCATGACTTGAATTTTTAATCAGCTTCGCCGGAACGACGGGAAGTCATTGCTCACTTGTGAATCGTTCGATAGATAAAAAAAAAAAAAAAAAAAAAACGCAAGTAGTGCCAATGAATATTTCCTTTTGGTTTCTCCTTCCTCCTCTCTTCTCGTTCTTCTCCTTATCTTCCCTTTGCAACTTCGTCCCGACTTTCCTCAGATGCGGATAATATAAACAACACGAAAATGTTCCTGCATTATACTTTTACTTACTTCATGTCCCGTTTTCTTTCATAATTTCCCGCCAATTTTCCGGAATTTCCGCTTTTTATGGATGCTCTGCTATTTTTCCCTCTTTGCAGCTTATTCCGCACGCCAAATTACCTTATGCATCGCTCATGTGCATGATGAGAGATGCAACATTCGTGTTCCGTTACATGTCGTTGCATAAATTTTGCAATCCGGAAACGAGAGGATGTTATCGCAATTGCACAGAGGAACTTTCTTCGTTTTTCCCTACGTTGTTATTTCACGGAACTCCTGACATTGAGGCCAATAGAGACATGTGTTGCGAAAACAGGCAGGCAGGCAGGCACGCGCGCACACTCACTCACACACACACACACACACACACACACACACACACACACACACACACACACACACACACACACACAGTTAACAAGGCAACTTACCAGGCAAGCGCATGACGCAGGCATCCATCACGCAGCAACGTGATGGAAACCCGCCCTGTGACCTACTCAACATGAGTAAAGTCCTCAATAAACAACGCTGGAAAAAGATGAACACAGAAACGGACATAACAGTAAATTGCTGCTCCTCCCCCTGAGTTCAATACGGGACAACGGTAACGGAAATCACTCCTTTGTGCTCAGCTCTTGCATTTGCAACACCGGTAAATTACTGGCAGCTGATGGAATCATTTCCCAGGATGCATTACACGCTCTCTCTTTCTCTCATACCGAAGCACAATCCATTCTTTGTCTGCACAAATAGATACAATCACAAAAACAAAAACAAAAACAAAAATTACTGTTACCAGACTCAACACTAAAATGACTGTTCTTGCCACCACTACTAACAATGCCATACTAATAGCCTCATCAATCCCATTACTATACAGCAATTACTACAACTACCACCACTACTCCCCAGACCTAAATCCCCGACTGGGAAATATGTACAGAAAGATGCGCCAGGACTGCATAAAACCAAGAAAAAAGGGTAGCCCGCGGCCAGCCACAGACAGCGCCGCCGTGTGCAACCTCAGTTCATCTCCGTTAATTGAAAAACTTTCACGGTGAACAATCGGCGCGCATCAGCTGGCCGCCGCGCACCGTAGGGGGACACATACAACAGGGTGGGATTAAAAAAGCACTATACACGACCGGGCGAAGAGATCGTGTGCTCGAGCCCCGTCATGCAATAGACGTGTTTCTCAAATACCCCGCGTCTACTCCGTTTTTTCTTTTCCTTTGTTTTTTATTTACATTTTCTTTTTTTTCTGCCAGCGAATAAATGGAATTCGCTCTCTCTCGATACAAGCGCCTCCAAGCCCGTGAGCGCTACGTCCCGGGTGGGATTCATAATAACTTCATTAATTATGGAGAATCAAAAAAAGCGTTTCATTCCCCCGACAAATGTGTTTAACCGCCCGCAACGGCTATCTAAACGCTCTCTCCCTCCGCTCACTCCTTCTCGCACAGTATTTCCATTTAATACGTCTGTCTATTCTATTATTCTCTCTCTCTCTCTCTCTCTCTCTCTCTCTCTCTCTCTCTCTCCCTCTCCCTCTCTCTCTCTCTCTCTCTCTCTCTCTCTCTCTCTCTCTCTCTCTCTCTCTCTCTCTTCTATTCTTCCTTTCTCTTTCTCCAACACTCCTTTTCTTCCTCTCTCCCCTTTTTTAACTCTTTCTCTCTGCCTTCATATTTTCCTCTCTCTCTCTCTCTCTCTCTCTCTCTCTCTCTCTCTCTCTCTCTCTCTCTCTCTCTCTCTCTCTCTCTCTCTCTCTCTCTCTCTATCTCTCTCTCTCTCTCTCTCCACCCGCCCACGTGAGGACAAAAGATCCCGGTTATAAATCCATAATCCACAGCGTCCGGACCTTGCCTCACTAGCATATGTGTCTGCGAAAAAAAAAAATCCTCCTCCTCCTAAAAACGCTTAAATCACCCGAAGTTCCCATTAAGGCAGCCCAGCGCACCGCCAAAAGTGCATCGAACTCCCGCCAAAAATTGTCTCGTCCCGCCCGGACTGGTCGGACGGCGTGCTGCGGCCGCCAGAGGGAGGCCCGAGCCAAGGCCGCGTGTGTTGTGTCGGCGCGCGGCGTACTGTTTGCTATTGGGGAGAGCGCGAGGGGGAAGGAGAGAGAGGAGAGAGGAAACAAACAGAGGAAGCGGGGGAGGTTAATTAATTAAGCGTTCGTTAGTGCAGTCATCACAAGTTTACGACGACGAATGTCACTCAAGATTGATTTATGGGGCCGAGTCTTTGATTGACTTTTAATCACGATATTATCGTAGAGCCAAGAACAGCTCCTGCAGTTAGAGGACCCTGGGTGGTTCATCCGCAGTCTCATAAAACAAGAAACATACACCGAAGGACGAAACAAGAATGCAACAATGCAGTTTACTTGCAACAAATCTGCATAAAGACGACGGCAGATGTGCAGCAAAAGCGGTTCACAGTTAAGCCCGAGTTCATAAAAAACTGTCATAAACGGATTAAAGAAATGAAGTAGATCTGCGCGCCAGGACGATACTTAGGGTCGAGAGAGAGAGAGAGAAAAAGAGGGAGACGAGATACGCGTAATTAAAGAGAAGAATCCAGCAGCGGTGAGATAATTAATTAGGACGATCGTTAACGTAGTGGAGTGCTGCGGGGGAGAGAGAAAGGCGAGTGGCGGAGGGAAAAGGCCGAATGGGGGGGGGGGGGGGGGAGGGAACACGCGGGAATGAAGGGGAACAGGAAGGAGAGAAATCAGACACAAATAGAAAACGGACTAGATAAAAGAAAACGCAGGAAATAAAGACAAATGGAAACCGAGAAACTCTGAGACTCTTTTTTTCGGAAAGGTAGAGGGGACGGAATGAGACGGGGGGGGGGGGGGGGGGGAGGGGGAGGGTAGGAAGGAGAAGAGGGGGGAGAGACTTCTGGATTGGATTATTGACAAGATTCAACTGCAAACAGACGAATTATCCAGGAGCGACGAGAGGCCCACCCAGGTGTGCTCGCTCGCTGTTGATTTTCACTCAGGTAGAGAAGTTCACGAGGAGGCAGGGAGAGAAGGGAAAAGGGAAGACAAAGAGAGTGAGCGAGCGAGCGAGCGAGAGAGAGAGAGAGAGAGAGAGAGAGAGAGAGAGAGAGAGAGAGAGAGAGAGAGAGAGAGAGAGAGAGAGAGAGGGAGAAGAGATTGCGATAGTGAGAGAGAGAGAGAGAGAGAACAGATTGCGAGAAAGAGAGAGAGAGAGAGAGAGAGAGAGAGAGAGAGAGAGAGAGAGAGAGTGAACAGATTGCGAGAGTGAGAGCGAGAGCAAAACATATAAACAGATACACAGGCATAGATAAAGACACGACCAGAAAGGAAAAAAAAAAAAAAAAAAAAAAAACCGAACAAACGAAAAAAAGGGACTAACAGACCCAAAAAGAAGCCAGCAACGGGGAATTAGGAGAGAGAGAAACCCGTCCAAAACAAGGGGCTGCGAGTGAGGGAGGGAAGGGCTCAATTTAGCTAATGCTGCGGGGATGAGGCGGCACCTAATGATCTAATTAGGTGGATTGCAATGTTAGCTGCTATTACCGGCCATTGTGTGCGGATGATATCGCTGCATTTGCAAAAACACGAAATGGTGCCACATCTGACGCGATGGTGCCACCGATCTCTTCGCTTTTGTAGTAGCTCTCTTTCTCTTTCCTTCTGTCTCCCTCTACGTTCCTCCTTTTCTCTTCCAAGAAACGTATAAGCATGTATGCAATATATACACACACATACATCCATATATACACAGATATATAAAAGTAAATAAATAAATGATGTATACATATACATATAAACACACACACACACACACACACACACACACACATACACACACACACACACACATACACACACACACACATACACACACACACACACACACACACACACACACACACACACACACACACACACACACACACACACACACACACACACACACGCACGCACGCACACACACACACACATACATACACACACACATACACACACACACACACACACACACGCACGCACGCACGCACGCACACACACACATACATACACACACACACACACACACATACATACACACACACACACACACACACACGCACGCACACACGCACGCACGCACACACACACACATACATACACACACACACACACACACACGCACGCACGCACGCACGCACGCACACACACACACACACATACACACACACACACACACACACACACACACACACGCACGCACGCACGCACACACATATATATATATATACAATACCAAAAGACCGAAAAGCTAGTCGTATGATGTTCAACATGCAAGCCTACATTCAGCCGAGGAAAAAATAAGACGTTCATCATGCGTAATGTTATTTTTCTTTTCTTTTCTCTATCTTGTTAGACGTAATCGCTGTGTGAATTCAGTGTTGTTAAAAAGATACATAATTAGTAAGTGTTTCTATTTTCTGTTACAAAAAGGAAAACACAAGGAGTAGGGGACTGTTTTTAAATATGATTCTTTGTCTGTAGTAATACGCAGACTTAGTCGGCGAGGCAGACTGAATGTGCAACTTTACAAAAAAGTAAGGAAAAAGATATAAGAAAAAATAAAATTAACAAAAAGTGGGGAAAAAAACATAATGCAAAAACAACGCCGACGACCAGGTTTAAAAATCCCGCGCGCAACACAGGCGTCTCTGAGGCAAGAATGCGAGGAACGCGCGATGTCTCCCCCCCCCCCCACCACCACCCCCATTAACCATCTCCTCCCCCCTACCACCCCCTTAACCCCCATTAACCCTCCTTTTCCCTTTCCTCCACAATCACCCGTACCCCCTCCCCCCCTCGCTCTCCTCCTTTCTCAACGCCCCCTTTGCCTCCTACCCCTACCCCTCCCTCCAACCCCTCACCTCCTCCTACTCCCTCCACAACCTCTTCCTACCTCTCATTGCTTCTCCTTTCTCCACAACCCGATTAAATCCTCCCCTCGTTCTCCTCCCTCAACCTCCCCCTCTCCTCTCCTCCATCACAACCCCCTTCTACCCCTCAACCTCCTCCTTCTCCTCCCTCCCTAACCCCCCCTCAACCCTCCCCCTCCTTCTCTTCCCTCCCCCACCCCCTCGGCCCTCCCCCCACCTGGATCCCTTTCAACCTCCTTCTACCCCCTCAACCTCCTCCTACCCCCCCTCAACCTCCTTCTTCTCCTCCCTCCCTAACCCCCCCTCAACCCTCCCCCTCCTTCTCTTCCCTCCCCCACCCCCTCGGCCTTCCCCCCACCTGGATCTCGACTGCCAATCCCTTGGTAATTTTATCCACAAAAAAACATAAACATCATCAAAAATCATTATTATTCTAACCTTCTTAGTCTTTTGATCTATTCCTCCGAAATATATGCACTGTTTGATTCGAATTTCATGATCACTTTTGCATTTGATGTCCTTAACATGCTTAAACTGCTGGCATTTTTATGGCCTAATATACAGCATGCTGACATGTCTGATAATATCCAATATGTTTAAGTAACATATCCGCGGCCAACAACGTAAAAAAATAAAAAGAAAAAAGAAAAAACGGGAATTCGCATAATGAAATTCAAAATAATTCAGCAAAGTAACGTTCATCCCACCACGCACACGGCGAGGAACAACATTTTCCTGACAAATATTAATATCTATCAGCGTCGCCATGCTCGCTCTATGAATAAGTTTAACGTATAAAAGCGTCACTGGCCGCTTGATCGATGCACTTGCTCTTTTATTCCTCCTGCAGTTGCACACCGGTTCTAGCTTCGTTTGTATTTTCGTGTCTACTTGCATGTTGCACAGCCGAATAGGCAATTCACACCGCGACAGATTTGCTTTGCTTACGTGTCAATGCAAAACATTAGGTTGATTATATATTGATATGTGATAGATGGGCCTGGAAATGTTGCGGAATAGCTTCGAAATAACACACGGCAGCCGAGAGATGGGAGGGGGGGAGCGAGAGGATGAGGATGAGAATGAGAGAGAGAGAGAGAGAGAGAGAGAGAGAGAGAGAGAGAGAGAGAGAGAGAGAGAGAGAGAGAGAGAGAGAGAGAGAGAGAGAGAGAGAGAGAGAGAGCGAGAGAGAGAGAGAGAGAGAGAGAGAGAGAGAGAGAGAGAGAGAGAGAGAGAGAGAGAGAGAGGGGGGGGGGGGAGGGAGAGGGAGAGAGAGGAGGGAGAGAGAGGGAGAGAGAGGGAGAGAGAGGGAGAGAGAGAGAGAGAGAGAGAGAGAGAGAGAGAGAGAGAGAGAGAGAGAGAGAGAGAGAGAGAGAGAGAGAGAGAGAGAGAGAGAGAGAGAGAGAATGTTTGACACGTATGAGTCCATGGGGAGGGAGAGATAAAAGAGATGAGGATAGGAGAAAGGGGAATTGAGAGACGTGAAAAGGAGAGAAATGAGGAGAGGACAGGAGAGGAGACGAAAGAACAGAGGGAGACAGGCGGAGAAGCAAACAAGCACGGAGACAGACCTGAAAGAGAAACAAGATAAATAAGATTTCCCATTCCCTCCCTCTCGCCGCTCGTCCTTCCCCTCTCCCCTTCCTTCCCTCCCCTACCCTTCCTTCCTTCCCTCCTCTTCCTCCCTTCCCTTCATTCCCTCCTCTTCCTCCCTTCCCTTCACTTCCTCCCTTCCCTCCCCTTCCTCCATTCCCTCCTCTTCCTCCCTTCCCTTCATTCCCTCCTCTTCCTCCCTTCCCTTCATTCCCTCCCCTTCCTCCATTCCCTCCTCTTCCTCCCTTCCCTTCATTCCCACCTCTTCCTCCCTTCCCTCCTTTTCCTCCCTTCCCTCCCCTTCCTCCATTCCCTCCTCTTCCTCCCTTCCCTTCATTCCCTCCTCTTCCTCCCTTCCATTCATTCCCTCCCCTTCCTCCCTTCCCTCCTCTTCCTCCCTTCCCTCCTCTTCCTCCCTTCCCTCCTCTTCCTCCCTTCCCTCCACCTCCCCTCTCCCTAAGTCTTCTCTCCTTCACGCCTCCTCCTTTCTGTCGGCCGCAACATCTCTTCCCTGTTTCGCTCGCTCCTCTCCGATTCCTTGCGAGTCTGCCGGTTAGCTCAACGATTCCATCAATATTTTTTATTGGCGAATAAAACCTTTGCAAGAAGAAAACAAGGACGATGGAACTGAAATGCATGAAGACGTAATATAAAAAATGCATATTTAAATAAGACACTAAAATATACACACGCACATGCACACGCAATAAATAAATATATATATATATATATATATATATATATGTATATATACATACATATATGTGTGTATGTGTGTGTGTGTGTGTGTGTGTGTGTGTGTGTGTGTGTGTGTGTGTGTGTGTGTGTGTGTGTGTGTGTGTGTGTGTGTGTGTGTGTGTGTGTATGTGTGTGTTTGTGTGTGTTTGTGTGTGTTTGTGTGTGTTTGTGTCTGCGTGCGAACGTGCGTGCGTGTGGGTATGTATGCACGTGTGTGTGTGTGTTGCGTGTGCGTATGAGTGC
>NC_061854.1:11588593-11593593 GCF_019202785.1 Penaeus chinensis
TAGTCCTCTTTCCAACCAGCTGACAACTAAGATCCTTCGTGGGTTTTACCATCGTCCACATTTCAACCGTCCGGCAAACCTAAGAATTGCTGCAATTAGCCGTATTAGCTTAGTCCTCCTTTTCAACCATCTGGCAACTAAGATTAGCCTTGAGCATGACCATCGTCCACTTTTCAACCACCGCATCTGCCAAGGTCGGTAAATGCAGAGCTGCCTGACCTTGACCCTCACATCTACCACTACGCATTTGCCATGATTAAAACACAGAAAAAATCCGACCGTAACTCGACACTCGCGGTCATGCGCGCCTGTGACACTATGCAGAGACGGGGAAGGTCACCCGGCACGCGGGGGTCATGGCACATGGCATGCAGATTTCATGGCGGGTTTATGGTCATATCGTCTTGTTATCACCAACATAAAATGAAGACATGCAATATTAAATGTTGTTATCCCATTTTTTCTGCCTTTATTAGATACAGGAGACTAAACAAAATGAGGGGGAGAGGGAGGGAGAGAGAGAAGTAAGAGACAGAGAAGCGAGACAGAGGAGAGAGACTGAGTAGAGAGAGAGAGAGAGAGAGAGAGAGAGAGAGAGAGAGAGAGAGAGAGAGAGAGAGAGAGAGAGAGAGAGAGAGAGAGAGAGAGAGAGAGAGAGAGGAGAGAGAGAGGAGAGAGAGAGAGAGAGGAGAGAGAGAGATAGGAGAGAGAGAGATAGGAGAGAGAGAGAGAGAGAGAGAGAGAGAGAGAGAGAGAGAGAGAGAGAGAGAGAGAGAGAGAGAGAGAGAAGAGAAAGAGAGAGAAAGAGAGAGAAAGAGAGAGAAAGAGAGAGAAAGAGAGAGAAAGAGAGAGAAAGAGAGAGAAAGAGAGAGAGAGAGACAGAGAGAGAAATAAAGAGAAAGAGAAGAGTGCCCCCCCCCCCAAAAAAAAAAAGAGAAAGAGTGATAAAAAGAGCAAACATACCAAAAAGAAAGAGAGAATGAAGACGGGGGGAGGGGGCAAACCAACTGTTTATACAAACACAGCATATATTTTAATCAAAATACAAGTCACGGCCAGCCTACCTATGCAAGACACATTACAAGTGGACCGGCCTCAGTGAGACCGAACTCGCCATCACCGCCTCGGGCATTCAGCTTCCTAACAATGTACATTCCGTGTGCACAGACGAAGGGGGAAAGTCGTAATAGAGAAGAAGAAGGGGAGATTAAAGATAAGGGTATAGATGAGGGGAAAGGCGGTAGAGAGGGAAGGGAGAAGGAGACAGGATAATAAACGTATGGCCGACAAGGGGGAAATCTAAAACGGAAAAGGGTAAAACAAAAAAGGAGAAAAAAAACGTTTAGATAAAACCATCAATGCAAAATCCAGAAAAGTAATATAACATAACATACAAACAAACAAATAGAATGAAGACCTATGTAAACAAGCATATAAATCCAAAAATACAAAGCCCCGGCATTTCTTAAAAGTCATCATTAAAAAAAAAAGCCATTCAAAGGAAAGGCAAGAAATTGAGAGAGAGAGAGAGAGAGAGAGAGAGAGAGAGAGAGAGAGAGAGAGAGAGAGAGAGAGAGAGAGAGAGAGAGAGAGAGAGAGAGAGAGAGAGAAAGAGAGAGAGAAAAGGGGGGGGGAAGAGAGAAAGAGAGTGAGAAAGAAAAAGAAAAAGAGAAAGAGAAAGAGAGAGAGAGAGAAAAGAAAGAGAAAGAGGGAGAGAGGGAGAGAGAGAGAGAGAGAGAGAGAGAGAGAGAGAGAGAGAGAGAGAGAGAGAGAGAGAGAGAGAGAGAGAGAGAGAGAGAGAGAGAGAAGAGAGAGAAAGAGAGAGAGAGAGAGAGAGAGAGAGAGAGAGAGAGAGAGAGAGAGAAAGGGGGGGAGAGAGAAAGAGAGTGAGAAAGAAAAAGAGAAAGAGAGAGAAAGAGATAAAAAGAAAGAGAAAGAGGGAGAGGGAGAGAGAGAGAGAGAGAGAAAGAGAGAGAGAAAGAGAGAGTGTTATCGAGGAAAAGAGACCGAGACAAACAAACAGACAGACAGCGAGAGCGATCGGCAAAGGAGACAGGCGAAGGGAAGAGGAGGGGGAGGGAGGGAGGGAGGGAGGGAGGGAGGGAGGGAGGGAGGGAGGGAGGGAGGGAGGGACGGCGGGGGAAACGGCTCCCTCGCATCTCGGCTCCGAATGACACCGGGCCAGGAAGCCGTTGCCATCTACCCTCGGGGGAAATCTCCATTGCAAATATCGGATGATTTATTGATTTTCAATATCAATCACACTCTCCTGCTGATGGCGAAGGGATCCCGCCTGAATGATTGCCTTTCAGAGGTCACGGCCGAGTCTTATTTATATCCAATGTGGCAATTAATGGGCGGGGAAATAAGCGCGCGCTGGGGGATTACCTAGGCAGTCTGACGCAAACTATTCACGTACAGTTTACAGTGTACTTGCTTACAGTATACAGTGTACATTATACTTACTCTGCGAGCAAATGTACGCACGGCATTGTACGTACCAAGGAAGAAGACATTAAAGATGACGATGCAAGATATGATGATTATAGTCATCAGATCATAATGGTGATGATAACGATATCATGATGAAGATATTCGTCACAGTGACGGTAATGGTATTCTGAATATGATGATGATGATAATCATACATTAGAAGCAATAACAATATTCCTACAGTTAATACTAATACTAATATTAACAATATCGGTAATAACATTAATGATATGATAATAATAATAATGATAATGATAGATAATCATAATAATAATAATAACAATAATAATAATAATAATAACAGCAACAACAATAATAACAATAATAGTACAACTAATCACCATCTCCTTCATCATGATCACAATCAACAGACGAACTGTAAAATACTCACAAAAAGTCACAATTGACAAACAAATATTCCCCAAATGAGAGAGAGAGAGAGAGAGAGAGAGAGAGAGAGAGAGAGAGAGAGAGAGAGAGAGAGAGAGAGAGAGAATATATATATATATATATATCTGTCTATATAATATATATATATACATATAGAATATAGATATGATATATATATAATAGATACAATACATATAATATACATATATATATATATATATATATATATATATATATAGATATATATATATATATTACAAAAATCAATACTTTGAAACGTAAGCATAATAAAAACACAAAAAACATAAGAAACAAATTCGGAAAACAAAGAACAAATACTGGAACATCAAGAAAGGAACTCTAAGAAAAATGCAATATCAAAGGGAAATAGAGAAAAGCGACAACGAATCGAAAACAGACGGAAGAAAAAAGAACAGCATCAAAATAACATCCGGTTCCCGAGAGTCATTAATCATTTCCCCTCAAGTGGCTAACAGGCAGACGATCGCCCTCTCATGACCACGGCCGAATGACGTCATGAATGAATGAATGAAAAAATCCTCCGCTGCGGTCATGGGGAAGTTGGGGGGGGGGGGGGGCGGGGGGAAGAGCCCTTGCTTCTTCATCTGGAAAAAGGGAGCTAATGAGATGGGGGATTTCTTTTCTTCTTTGTCTTCTTTTTACTCTCTGTCTTTTCTTTTTCTTTTTCTTAGTGAAATGGAAAACGATATGATAGAAAAAAAAATGTGATGTACGAGTTTATTGAATGCATGCATGTATTTTCCTCAATCTGTTTGGTTCGTTCTCCTCCCCAAAATCGCTGCTTTCCCTTTCCTATTCTCTCTCTCTCTCTCTCTCTCTCTCTCTCTCTATATATATATATATATATATAGATAGATAGATAGATAGATAGATGTATCTTTCTTTTTATCTTATTCTCTCCTCTCTCTTTTCCTCTTCCTCCCCCTCTCTCCATTCCTCTTCCTCTTCATTTTCCTTTTCCTCTCCTTCACCGTCTCCCTGCCACTCACTCCCCCGCCTCCACACCCTCTCTTCCCTCTACATCTTCTCATTACAACCAAGCAAGATTCAAACGTTCCGGCGAAACAACCTGGAACCTTACTGCAAATACGGCTGCAGAGAATGGCCCAGAGAATGCGCATGATGCAGCAACAGATCTCGTAACAGCAGCTCTTCCGGGAAGAGTATCTTCCTCCTGCTCCTTGGAGCAGATCATCGCCAGGAACAGATCATCGCCGCTGAGTATCCTTCGCGAGACGGGGGATCGGTCCTTCCGCGCGTGATGGCCCGGAGTGACTTCCTCGAGGGCGTTTACCTGGGGCATCAACGGCCGAAAGAGACACAAAGCAGCCCATTCCTCGCTGGCTTTACTGAACATGTGAAGGTGCGTTGCCTTCTAATAGTCAGTTCTTGCGTGCCTGAAGTGCTGGATACCCAGACCATGACATACTTAACATCACTATTTTCTTTATACGGTTGCTTATTATCTATATCAAGAACACCTGAATGCATAGACTGAAAATGATAGCTGGCCGGAATGGACAGCTTAGTGCTGTTGCTTACATTCCTTTCAGCAATACACTTTATCCTTAGTTAATTAGCCCTATGCCAAGGTCAAACCGGGGTTGCCATCGAGACAAAGACGAGCATACAATTAAAATACGGCTTACAAATCCCCATGGCCAATCTTAAACATCCAAGTAGTATAGTTTGAACACCTTGTGATATCGTCCAAAGGCGGCCGTAAAATCCTTTGGGAGTGCGTGCAGCAAAATTCATTAAAATAATGCCATCACATGGAACGAATATCGTTGCTTCGCCTTTTCTTCACAATGAAATAAGCCCTTCTTATCAGCCCTATTAATTCAAGGCGAAAGGACGAAACTGACTATCAGTCCCAGCTTAGTGATCTGGCTGACGTGCCCTTTACAGTAAGTAGACTCCTTGCTGGAATAAAACCTACTAAATCCTTCGCGATGGTATCATGAACGGTATTTACAGTCCCTTTGCAAAATTCCGGGGCCACGGGAGAAACCACTTCTTAATCACTTCAGCCTTAACTACCATGCTGACAGTTCATCCACAACTTGGAAGAC
>NC_061854.1:11603593-11606093 GCF_019202785.1 Penaeus chinensis
GTGTGTGTGTGTGTGTGTGTGTGTGTGTGTGTGTGTGTGTGTGTGTGTGTGTGTGTGTGTGCGTGCGCGTATGCGTGTGCGTGTGCGTGTGCGTGTGCGTGTGTGAGTGTGAGTGTGCGTGTGTGAGTGTGAGTGTGCGTGTGTGTGTGTGTGTGTGTGTTTTAGTGTGGGTGTGTGTGTGATAATGGAAAACAAGGTAGTTGTAATAACAGTATCAGTGATGATAATAATCATAACCAGCGAAAGTAATAACATGATGATGATGGTAATAATAATAATAATGATAGTAATTAATAATTATAATTAGAATCACAATAACAATAATAATAATCACAACGACAATAACAATAATAATAATAATAATAATAATAATAATAATAATAATAATAATAACAATAAAAAATATAAACAACAATAAACTTATAATCACTATAATAATACCACCACCCGCTCTCAAGCCTTCATTACCACACCCCAAAAAAAATATATATATAACAGAACATGCTTAACTTCCTAACCTAACCTAACCTCCCGACCTCAACTAATTTTCTCCATAATCACAAAGAAATCCCCCTTTCCCCAGTCCCCCCCTCCCCCCGCCAAGAAATCGCGCCTTGACCACGCCCCCTTCACCTTTCTCACACCTCAGGCGACGGGCACTTCCTCCCACACCCCCTCCCCCTCCCCCTCTCCTTCCCCCTTGCGAGTCCATGGTTAATGTTTACGTTTAGCGTCTTTGGACCCAAGGTTGACTTTTCATTATCACGAGAATGAAAGACAATAGGGAAGGAATGGATCAGTAGCTGTCCTTTTTTTCTATTTGTGTATGAGAATATAAAGTATATAGGGGGTACACACGCACGCACACACATATATGGATGTGTCTATGTATGTATGTATGTGTGTATATATATATATTATATAATTATATATATATATATATATATATATATATATATAGAGGGACAGCAATAATAACTATGATATTAATAATAATCTTGATAATAACAATAATAATAATAATGATACTACTATCAATGATGATAAACAAAATAACAAATTTTATAATAAACATAATATTGATGTTTACTGTAGATGTGATTGCGACTATGACAACTTTGATAATAATGATGATGACGATAATTACGAAATGAAACGGTTTTCCCACAGCGGCGCCAACCTCAATTAGCATCCCCAAATCACCGACTCACCCTACTTCACCCCCCCCCCCCCCTTCCTCTCTCTCTCTCTCTCTCTCCTCCCCCCTCTTTTCCCCCTCCCTCTCCCTCCCCCTCTCCTCCCCCCTCTTCCCCCCCTCCCCCTCCCTTGCCCACCGTCTCCACGCTCGCCGCCAAGGAAAATAGGGCCAGATCCCGCGGCGATCATCCCAATTAGAGTTCAAAAAGTCGAGGCAAAATGCAAGACCAAACAACAAACAACTGTCTGTTTAGAGCCCGGCGGTCGGACGGCGATTGGAAGGGCGATAAGGGCGACGGATAAGACGCAGCGTGCCGGCCCCAATCAGATATCCCAATCTGTGCCAATCAGGGAAGGGCCAACACGCAGCTGGAGGATAGCGTTGGCACTCTAATCACCTGTGGCGGAGCCGTCAGTGCCGAATTCCGATTACCTGTTGTGGCTGGCGCGCCCATTCGGATTTATGGGGGTGAGGGGAGCAAGGGGATTACACTTAGCGAGGATGGCTTCCAATCATGGGTGAAATAATCGCCAATATCAGCGGATGTTATCGCGTCCGGTTCAGAGGATGACGTCAAAAGTCTTTGGGCTTTGCACGCCCGATTTTAATGAGTCGGAACGACCGAAAAGCCTCTTTGCCTCTCCGCTGTGACGCGAAACCATGAATACAAAAACGTGTTTATTCACCACCGCTCGCAAACACATGGGTATATACACATGGGAAAAATCATGTATTTACACAAAGGCGAATACAAATAGGCGTACAAAAGAATACAGGCAGATGCAGACATACAAAAATAGATAATATGTATACACAGATACAAATCTATCTATATCCACCGCACACACACACACACACACACACACACGCACAAATACTTACACCATATATATATACACATACACAAACACATGCACACACACACAAATAATATATATATATATATATATATATATATATATATATATATATCCTATATGTCTATAGAATATATATGTATGTATATATACACATATAAAAATATATAAAAATATATAAATATATATACAAATATATGTAAATGTATATGTATGCATAAGTGATATATATACATACATGTGTGTAAGCATCTATATGTATATGTATATGCACATATGTATGTGTATAAATATATTTATACACATACACACACGCGCACACACACACACACACACACACACACACACACACACACACACACACACACACAATATGTATATATATGTATATATATATATATATATATATATATATAAGCAGGCATTCAAACGATTTAGATTGCTG
>NC_061854.1:11616093-11621093 GCF_019202785.1 Penaeus chinensis
TATAGACAAACGCAGTGTTTTGTCAGCAAACATTTTGACAGCGGAGTTCTGCTCGCGTAACGCACGGTGCCTGCGAACATTCCGGGGAAAGTACAGTGCTGTCTGCAAACGCACTAACTAAACGAATTTTCCGTCCACAAACATTTCGAAGCTTAATTAGTGTTTTGTCCGCGTTTCTTCTGCCGCTAGACTAATTTTAAACAAAACTTTTGTTCTGCCAAACGCACATTTTGGAGTTTAGTGTAAAGTACTCTGTTTAACGTAAGCCGACATCTCATGGTTTAAAATGGGCGTAACGAAACATCTCCGCTCGGGGTTGGTCCTTGTCCACGGCAGCGCGAACAACTCCCTAGACGATTTTGGCTTCCTATATGTATATATATACATCTACACACGCACGCACGCACGCCCGTACGCACACACACACACACACACACACACACACATACACACACACACACACACACACACACATATATATATATATATATATATATATATATATATATATAGTATATTATATATATGATATACATATACATCTATATAAATAATTTACATATATATATGTTTATATGTATATATGTATATATATATACATATGATATACATACAAATGTGTATATATAATGTAAATATATATGCATGTGTGTATATATATATATATATATATATATATATATATATATATATATAAATATATATATATTTATATATATATTATATATAGCACATATATACGTATATTTATATATTTATATATATATATTATATATATGTATATATATACATATATATATTATAAATAGCATTTACAGCATATATATTATATATACATATATATATACATATCTATCTATCTATCTATGCATACGCGTGTGTGTTATATATGTATGTAGATAAATAGATAGATAAATAAATAGATAGATAGACAGATAAATAAATAAATAAATATATATATACACACATTCATGTATGTTAATACATATAAATGTGTATATGTATATATATGTATATATACATATATAAACATATGTGTATATGTATATATAAATATATATGCGCGTGTGTGTGTTATATATGTATGCAGATAAATAGATAAATATTTATACATAAATATATATACATATACATATATACACATATATATACATATATGCGCGCGCGCGCGTGTGTATATATATATGTATATAATATATATATATATTTATATATACATATATATACATAAATAATTATGTATACATATACATGTACGTATATATATACATACATATATATGTATGTATGTATATGCGTGTATATATGCACATATGTATAAATGTATATATGTGTAAATATATATACAAATATATGTACATATATATAATATATATACAGTATACAAATATATATACATATACATATAAATATATACATACATATGTATATATAAATATATGTGTATATATATTATATATATGTGTGTATATATATGCATACATATATATACATATTTATGTATGTATATCTACATGTGTATATAAATATATGTGTATATATATACATATACATGTATATACATATATTCATATCTATTTATATGTATATACATATATTTAAAAAGATGTATGTATATGTACATCTAAAAATGTTTGTGTATATGTATGTGTATCTGTCTGTGCGCACGTCTGCATGTTTTTAAGCATGCGTCTGTGTGCGTATGAGCGACGAGCACGAGTGTGCTTGCGCACGTCTAGACATCCCTGAACTTTAAAAAATGCATTCTAACGTAGACGGAGACAAAGTTAATTGCAGTGCAATAAAAGCGGCAGTAAACCTTTCAGTCGTTGCTAAACGTAAGACATGCAAGCGAAACGAAAGAGCTGTCGACCCGCGGGAGGCGGGGGACGCAGCCGATAGATAAGTGGGAAAGGATTCCTCGCTCCACACGCTGCTCTCAGATGCCGGCCATGACAGTGCCAATTGACATTCGAACTCTGCTCTCTTTCTCCGTTCAATGAAGTTAAATGCTGCGTGAATGGAAAGCTTGGCAACGATTACAAACGCTCGCGTCGAAAGAATTGTGTATGTTTAACCAGCAGTTTGTCACTGCATTAGAGACCAACAAGAGCAGCTATAACATACATATAAAACCTTTCGACGAGAACAGAAAAGGTAACGATATATTTTATTTAACCTTATACAAGCACACGAGAGTAGAATTCCAGAGGACAATGTAGACTTGAATGGCTATCGACCGAAACGAGGAGAATCATGCACATTCCGAGACACCCCTCGGCGGGGCGAAACGCGAGAGACTTGGACACTGACCTACACACTCGTTGGCCTCTCGGGACGTGGCGCGTCCCCACGGTCGGTCGAAGTGGAAGGGTTTGCACTTTTCGCAGTCTCGCCCGGCGGTGTTGTGGGCGCAGTCACACACCAGCGCGCCCGTGGTCTTGTCCGGGATGCACTGGGAGGCGTGACCATTGCATTTGCAACGGCCGCCAACAGCCAGGTCTGCCACAGCGTAACTATAGCGCTCCTGGGCGGCACTTTCGTTGTCAGCCGTGGCCTCGTCGAGCTCAGGGTGCAAGCGGTTCAGAACCACCTTGATGTCCGTGGCGGTGACCCAGTCCTGCAAAACCGGCGACGAGTCGAAGTCGTAGGCTGAGGGCCGTCCTTCCAGTGTGCTGAATGCGATCCTGGACGAGGACGAGCCGGTCAGAGGGTCGTTGTGACTGAGGTGGGCGTCTGTGCATAGCGCCTCTTGCTCGTTGGCCTTCCCGATCACCAGGCGGCTCTGGCGCCCGTACACCTTGCGGCACTGCGACGAGTAGAACTGGAACGGGTGCCACGTGCGCCCGTAGTCCATGGACTTGTAGATGGCCAGGGAGTCGGGTTTCTGGCCGCAGAACTGCAGGCTGATGTAGGTGAGCTCGTACTTCTTTCCCAGGGAGATGTTGAGCGACACATTCTCGGGCTTGAGGGGGTCGACGGGGGCCGAGCGCCAGCAGGTGAGGTTGTTGGGGTTGTTGAGGTCGGTGAGGTAGTGGGCGGGGTGGGCGCGGGCGGGCTCCTCGGCGTCGCACACGTGGCACTTGCGGTTGACCTCGCCCTTCTCGTGCGAGGTCACACAGTACCGCGACGGCGGCGCCCCGCACGTGCTGGAGGCCTCGACGGAACGCCCGAAGGCGGCGTTGATGAAGTCGGGAATGCACTTCTTGGGCCGCGCGCCCGCGTCGTCGTAGCACGGGTCGGGCGGGTTGTGCTGAGCCTCAAACATCTTGAGGTAGCCACCACCTGCAGCCGCGCTGAGGCGCCCCGCTATCGCCATCGCCACCGCCACCACGACCACGTGCCTGCACAACACCATCGTTACTAGCCCACAAGGTCAACAACGCCTTCGTTTCACAACGAACACTGATCAATCAAAAAATAAAAACTGATTCACTCACATCTGACACTGTAAACTAACGTAATGTGTTGGACATTCTTTTACTTTACCACACGATAAAATCACTTCGACAACAACAACCTAACCATCTATAGCACTGTAGGCCACTAGGACATTCCCTCCCAGGCGCCGCACACCAGAATCACTTCACGTCACGATCAAAAAGGACTAAAAGTTATCCCGGATTCCCTCGCTGCAGCAGAGGAGGCTGAGAGCGAGAGAGAGCGTGACTCCCTCTTCCGACGTCCGAGCGAACACTGAAGCCCGGGCAGGGAGGGGGCGGGGGCCGGGCCACCAAACGGGGCGGAGCCTAAATCTCGACTCCGCCCACTTATGGTCAGCCTGACAAACTAGGTGGGATAATCTCTATGATACTCTGACCCATGATCCCCTCTTCCAGCGCTCAATGATATCCATTCTCTCGCGCCCGAATCTATTTATGACCGCGTACCCGTAGCTGAGGCTGGCCCGTCCCGAGGGATTACGGGCTCCCTCTCTCACGCCCAAGGGAGGTACGCCCAGTGACACTCCGCCTAAGGTAGACTCGACCTCCGACGAGGCTCTGTCACTCTCACGGGGCACGTTTGGAGCGACGAGCAGCGTGAGATGATCATTCAAGATTAAGCTGCCCTCCGCCTTCTCCCTTTCTCCCTCCTTCCCTCCCGGGAATGCACTTCCCAAAGGCGCGAATACTTGTATCGGGCCGAGAGGCTGCTGGGTCTCCATCATCTAAAGGTAATAATAGTAATACTATTACTATTATCATCATTACATTTAGACAAGACATACTCTAGACATCACGCCTTATGTGACCATAGCAGTATCATCAGCTCAAAATATTCGGTATGTAATTTTCTCGTGTCAATATCTAAAAAAAAATCATAATAGATATTGACATATTCTTGACCTCCATGAATCAACATAGGCATAAGATAATAACAAATTTAATAATAATGGCGATAATAAAAAAATGAAAAATGACTATAATAATACAAAAAAAAATGACCATAATAATATAATAATATCCATAATAATGGCCGCAGTAACGGCAATAATAAAAAGGATATTGATATCGTTATCATGGTTCTTGTCATTATGATAATTATCTGACATATTTTTTTCACTCTAAAGTTACTATCATTATCATTATTACCATTACAATTATCACAGTTGTCACTTTTATTGCTATAATTATTATTACTGTTCTTGTTGTTAATTTTGGTATCGCCATCACCGTTATTATTATCATTACTATCATCATGATAATCATTATTATCATTTTTACCATTATCATTATCATTATTATTATTACTATTATTATTACTATTATTTTATTATCATTATTATTACTATTATTTTATTATCATTATTATTATCATAATTATCGTCATCATAGTTGATTATTATTAAAACCATGATCATGATCACAATCATCATCATCATCATATATATCATCATTATCACTATTGTGGTTGTCATAATCATCATCATTATCATCATCAGCATAATCGTTTCCATGATCATCAAGCTAATCATCTTTTTTTCATTTATTACATTTATC
>NC_061854.1:11626093-11636093 GCF_019202785.1 Penaeus chinensis
CGCAACACATTCTTCAAAATATCGAATTAAAAGCTCAGTACAGAAATTGTCTGTATGCATATAAACACACGCCCGACCCCATCGGGTATATGAAAACGGCACTTAATTTAAAAATAATAATAATAACAATTGAAACCCACACCTTCCTTCATGACGAGACATGGGCGCCGCCATTTAACACCAGTTTCTCACACCTAATTGGCATTGTAACTTGTTCAAAATTCCCCGGTATAAAAGGCAAGGGATAGAAAACAGTTAGAGAGGAGGGTGGGGGCAAGAAAGCTAAACCACAAAACCTCGACTTATTAGATTTAAAAATACAAATTAGTAGAGAGAACCACGCCCTACCCACTCTCACATGTGGTATTATCTGAACCATCTGCTTATCATAATCTGCTGTCAGGATAAGAGATCGTAATGACTGATTCGTTCTTTATGCCTTTTGGGATATTACGCAGCCGTTTCATACACCGACTGCAATCACGTTCGATAAATGCTCTTTGGTCCATTACTAACATTCACAAATAGCATTATAAATGAATCAATTAGTACCGAACTCCATAATACTCTTGTATTCAGATTATATGAAATCATACCACTCGCACCCCCGCCAAACTCCTCATAAATAAATAAATAAACAGAATAAATGGAAAACATGTGCACTAAATATATTAAACAAATGTGATAATTATAATAAATAAATATATTAAACATAATACAATAAAACATTAAACATAATAGAATAAATATAATACAATAAAAAGACTAAGTATAATACTATAAATACAATAAAACAATAAAACAAATAGAATACAGTATATATAATAAATCAAATACAATACATATAATAAATAGGATACAATAATTATAATAAATTGGATACAATAATTATAATAAATAGGATACAATAATTATAATAAATATAATACAATAATTATAATAAATATAATACAATAAATATAATATATATAATATAACGAGTAGAATAAACCAACAGATGAAGCAAATGCAAAAGCAAAAGCAAAACTAAAACCTCTTTCTCAGCGCCATCCCGGCCGTCACAACTTCCCCCGAGGACAAGATCAGCGCTCAATCAGCAGCCGTCGGAGGCCTCAGCAGGCAGCGGCGAGGCCCCATCCATCACCGCGCGGAACAGGGAAGCCGCCGTAGAGGAGAGCCGAAGGCCACGAAGAGGTTTCCTTCGAGGAGCTGTTAAGATTCCTCCGGCTGCTATCAGATAAGAAGGCTGCGTGTCTTCTCCATGGCGCGGCCTCTGCCTGGCTCGGGGATCCTCGCCGTCGCCCGCAACTTATGAAGCTGTTATATGACGAACAATTAACATTTTAAAAACCCGAAGAGAACCTTGGGCAAAAAACACACAGCCTAATTAGGGCTTTATCAGCGCGCATCGATCCTGTGCGAGTTGGAACACGGTGCACACAGCGGCCGAGGTGTGAGTAAATCATGCCATTAAACATTCAAGGTCCCAACAAGATTCGAATCGCGAGCTATTCGTCTTGTCAGGAGTAAAAATATGCAAGAAGCCTTCGAAAAGAAAAGAAAAAAATCTAACTTTAGCAAAATGAGATTTCGAAGCGGGCGCTGAATGTCTTCGGCAAAAGAAGTTCAGGCGGAGTGGCTGCTTCCCAGTCATGTCGGAGTTCAACGGCCGGTAAACTTTAGAAAAAAATAAACACTCGACAAGCGAAAAGACGCATAAAAGACGGGGGAAATATTCGCTCGCTCTTCTCTGCCGTCGCCCACTGAACTCCAAGAAAAACCACAGTGCGTACCGCTAATCAAAGCAAATTACAAAGGAGAGACGGGCATAAACGGGATACGCATGCAGGTACGGCAAAGGAAGCGGTCGGTTGCCGGCTGTCATGCCACCAGGGCTGCCGGGGCTCGCGCGCAGCACACACGCTCGACTCCTAAGTCACTCCGCTTCTTGTGGAGCGCAGCGGCCCCCGCGAGTGACTAACCTTAATTTAACATACTTGTGAAATGTATGTATACTTCTAATCTGCAATAAAATGTCTAAAATACATTATTCGTAGAATAGATTTCTGAACCATTTTATAGTTTGCGGCATGACCCCGCCAGTCCCCGATCAGCAGTCCTGCGGCGCGCCCGGGTTATATCGCCGGTAATGTCAGCCGTAATGTCCCTCTGGTGGCAAAGTTACAGACTCTCAATGCATTTCAGGAATAACTTAGATGTGTTTCAGAAGATATCGGAATTCAATGGTGTAAGAACCCATGAAATTCTCTCTATAAAAGATTAAAGAATAAAAATGACGGTATATAACACTTTTTGGTAATAGGATTTCGCGCAGTAAACCGAATCGCATGCAGTATCTTCGTTCGATTTGCTTCCTCCGTGCATGGAATCGGAGGAGAGTCGCCAAGGCCAGGAACCGAAAACGAAAACTATGAATGAAGTGAATAAGTCACAATCTACGGACACAAAGGACGAGCGGCTCTAGGATTTTCTCTCACTTTTCTTCCTCTTCCACTGGCACTCGCCCAAAAATATGACTCCTAACTCCTAAATAAAGGCTCCTAACTCCCTGGGATGAGCCGAGTCCTTCGTGGCAAAGGGGAACAAAAACACGAACAAAAAATAAAAAAAAGGAAGAACAATAACTTCAACTCAAGAAACTTAGAACACTCCGAACAACGTAACGACCTTTAACAAATCTGAAATCATCCCCCGACCAGAAACCTTCTCTCTCCCTATTCCTATTTATGTCTGTCTGTCTCTCTCTTCTTCTATCTGTCTACTTGTCTATCTCCCTCTTCCTATTTCTGTCTGTCTGTCTCTCTCTTCCTCTATCTGTCTGCTTGTCTCTCTCTCTCTTCCTCTATCTGTCTGTCTGTCCGTCTCTCTCTTCCTCTGTCTGTCTGTCCGTCTCTCTCTTCCTCTGTCTGTCTGCTTGTCTCTCTCTCTCTTCCTCTATCTGTCTGTCTGTCCGTCTCTCTCTTCCTCTGTCTGTCTGCTTGTCTGTCTCTCTTTTCCTCTATTTGTCTGTCTCTCGCTTACTCTATCTGTCTGCTTCTCTCTCTCTCTCTCATACTCTGTCTATCTCTCATACTCTGCCTGTCTGTCAGTCTCATACTGCGTGTCTCTGATTTATACTCTGTCTGTGTCTCTTCTATCTGCCTGTGTCTGCTTGTCTATCTCTCTTTCATACTCTGTCTGTCTGTCTGTCCGTCTGTCTCTCCCCCTCCCTCATATTCTGTATATCTGTCTCTCCCCCCATCTCTGTCTGTCTGTCTTCCTCTATCTGCCTGTCTGTCTGTCTGTCCCTCTCTTCCTCTGTCTGTCTGTCTCTCTCATACTCTCACTTCTGTCAGTCAGTCTGTCTGTCTCTTCCTACATATCTGCCTCTCTTTCCCTGTCTCCAAGTGTTCTCGGATTCATGGTTTTAATTACAGCTGAGAAAGGTATAATCCCCCTAATTTCAGGGTCTAATTCTCGGATTATTCGCCACATCCCCGTCTGATCACCACCTACTCGACTCCAGCGCAGTTTTCCTTACTAGAACCCGTGTTAAGCTTTTTATTCGGAAATTGAAAAGGTTAAATCTCTTCGAAATTTTGCCTCATCTTTCGTGTTTCAGGAGGGAAGAAAAAAGTTGTGGACTGCTGATTCTGTTCTTAATCCCAAGAAAGATTTGTTCAGTGGGATAGAATAAAAGAATGAATAGGAGCGAACGTCATTTTCATGGATTCATAGCCAATGCCTTTTAAACTATACATGTGCAAATGCGGCCACATGCTGCCATGCCTTTCTATCTCAATTCTCGGTCTTTCTGCATGTCTGCAGGCTTGTTAGTCTGTCTCTGTCTGTCATTTTTCCTCCTTTCTTCCTCCTCACAAACATGCGTGTACATGTGGACAAAAAATACAAACAAACATGCACACATACAATCACATACACACACAGGCAGACAGATAGATAGCCACACACACACTCACACTCACACCCACACACTCACACACACATCTTCTTCACTTCAATGACCAATCAAACTCCAATTCGAAGTCTTTTCAGCGTCGTGAAGGAGTCGCCGACGTGACCGCGAAGCCGCAAGTGTCGCCAATGGTTCCGGAAGCATAAAGTAATTATTTCCGAAGTCCCGGAGAGGCGAGGAGAGAAGGGGAGGTTGGAAGGATAGGGCGGGGTGGAGGAAGGGGTTGGCAGGAGGAGGAGGAGGAGGAGGAGGAGGAGGAGGAGGAGGAGGAGGAGGAGGAAGAGAGGAGGAGGATGAAGAGGAGAAGGAGGAAGAGGAGGAGAAGGAGGAGGAGGAGGATAAGAAGGAGGAGAGGGAAGAGGTGAAGGGGGTAAGAGGAGGAGGAGGAGGAGGAGGAATATTAATGATAATAATAATAATAAGAAGAAGAAGAAGAAGAAAAAAAGAAGAAGAAGAAGAAGAAGAAGACACTGCAAGGACAAAGACAGTAGGTAGAAAAGAGAGGAAAGAGGAGAGAGGGAAAAGGAGTAGAAGCAACAGCAGCACGAGTTGGAAGAAGAAGAAGAATAGGAGGAGGCGGAGGAGGAGAAGGAAGAGATGGAAGGGGTAGTAAGAACAAGAAGAAGAAAAAGAAGAGGAGGAGGAGGAAGAGGAGGGGGAGGGGAGGGAGTAGGAGGAAGAGGACGGGGAGGGAGACGGAGTAGTAGTAATAGTAGTAATAGTAGTAGTAGTAGTAGTAGTAGTAGTAGTAGTAGTAGTAGTAGTAGTAGTAGCAGGAGGAAGAGGAGGAGGAGAGGGGGATTATTAAATAGAGGAGGGAAAGAGTAGGAGCAGAAAGGAGTAGAAGGAACAGGAAAAGGAGCAGCAGAAGGAATAGGAAGAAAGAAAAGGAGTGGGAAGTGGAAAGAGGAGGGGCTAGAAGACGAAAACTTCAGAATAAAAAAAAAAACCGAAGAAGAGAACAAGAAGTGAAAACGAAGAGAGTACGGCCGAACAGTCACCCACGAAAGCAATGCCCCAGAAATGAACAACTCGAGCATAAAAGGAGCGAGAGAAGGGGAAAGGAGTAGCATGAACGCAAGCAACAATGCAAGATTTTCAGGAAATATTGGCTTCCTAATGAGCAACTTGACTGCCCTGGTTGAAGATCCTTACGGCTGTAATTATATATTTTCTTCTATCTTTCAATAAAAAACCCGTCATCGTCCTTATGACCTTTAGTAATTGAAATGCCAATGCTATCAAATTAAATATCTTTAGCAGCACCACCGCCATTATCAGCCATCATTAAGAGACAGGTTATCACATCGCATGTGTATGTGTTTGTGCATGTCTATATGTATGTATGTATGTATGTATGTATGTATGTATGTATGTATGTATGTATGTGTGTGTGTGTGTGTGTGTGTGTGTGTGTGTGTGTGTGTGTGCGTCTGTGTGCGTCTGTGTGCGCCTGTGTGCGTCTGTGTGTGTGTGTGTGTGTGTGTGTGTGTGTGTGTGTGTGTGTGTGTGTGTGTGTGTGTGTGTGTGTGTGTGTGTGCCTATGTATGTGTGTGTGTGTGTGTGTGCCTATGTATGTATGTACGTATGCATGTGTGCATGTATGTATTTATATATGTATATGTATACATATATATGTATATATATGTATATATAAATATGTATATATACACACACATACATACATATATATATATACATATATATAACTTATATACCCTTCTGACAATGACTCGAGCGTGCTTCCCCCAAGGCGGCAGCGCCCAAGAGAGCAAAACTAAGCAAAAAGTTTGTCTAGCCAGACTCTAGATTTGCTTCAAGGGCATTACATATTTACTCACACTTGGAGTATGATAGCGAGGTTTTACAAGCAATTTCCGCAGCCACTCGATGGGGGTGACTTAGAAATCTTAGACAATGCCAGCTTACCGAGGTTACTTCTGAGTAAGATGGAAGAATGCAATGACGCGTTTTCTTTAGGAACTCGTATACCCTCCCTGGCAGCGACTTGAACCCGCTCCTCGCAAAGCGGTAATTGCATGCAACCTTCTCCAACGTAAAATGTACAAAACTGCAAAATTGTAAATAAAAATGTATATACAGTCTGAAGGGTCATCCATTTTTTTCATTATTTTCATGAGGGCACAAACCGTGGGTTTGGGGGAGGAGGTTAGTCCCTGGTGTATGCTTTTTAAAACATTATAAAATATGACGATCCTGATCAAATCAAAAATTGTTTACTGCCTTCGTATCGCGCTGCCGAAATCAATACAAAGAAACTGGAAGGCATTTATGATTTAGAATTTTATTCTCATGATGAAAACACCATGGGCAAAGATACGACATCCTTTGCTGACTATAAATCAAGGCAAGGTGTTCTATAATGGCTCCCCGCTGTAATCTGGAAGAATCTTAGCATTCCTTTAAACCCTGGAGATCTTGTGGCAGAAAAAAATTAAACCTGCATTTTTGGGACAAATGGCAAATTTAGACATTTTAGAGACCATTTTCAGTGCACACAGCATATTCTATAAATATTTTATGAAGATATCCACATTGGCTCTTGAAATATATCTCATCCACCCACTTGGGACTTCGCTAGGGTCATGAATAGGGAAAAGGATAACAAACCTCCACCACGTATATTCCAGTAAGATCGAACTTCGCCTCGCTCCTTGATTGACAATAAGTCGTCAGGGAGGTCTGCAAACTCCACCTTGCCATGATATACTGTTGCTGGAGCTGGATACAACGTTAATCACGGCGAGGCCAGCGGCGGGCGCACGCGTGTCTTATAAACAATGAACCTGACAGCTTCTCTATTCTTTTTATTAACTGTTTGTAATTTACTTGCTACCTGTTTTCTTTTCTTGTTCAGCCTGCAATCCGCATGTTCTAACTGACCAAGGCTGGTGACAAGAAAGTACACGGCTATGATTTTGTTTAAGTTATGCCTATTTCGCTTTAAATGTCAACAATTAGTACTAGGGCGTTATTTTAGTTTAGTTTGATTAAACTACTTTTCGGAGTGAGTCTTAGTGATATTTTCCTCTATAAAAAGCAAATGATGCAAATTCTATCTCTTTTTTTATGAGAAGCAAAACTGCTATAGAGAATTACAGGTAGTAATTGTTGTAGTTCTAGCAGTAGTAGTGGGTGTAGTTGTAATAGTTGTTATTGTTGCTGTACTTGTAGTTTAGTTGTAGAAATAAAGTAGTAGTAGTAGTAGTAGTAGTAGTAGTAATAGTAGGAGGAGGAGGAGTAGTGGTAATGGAAGTGGTAATGGTAGTAATGGTGATGATAACTTGAACAATCATAACCAAACAATAGAAACTACCAGTATTGCAACTGTCATAACTGCTTGAAACAATCTTCCTTATTACCATCTCAACAATAAAGCCAATACCAGAACTACTGTTTAAGGTTCAGGAATGATACTAACTGCAGTAGAAAAATAATCATATCAATAAAAATAATTATAACCTCAAGATTGTCAATGGAGAATAAGATAGGAAGTTTTTTTCCTTCTTACCGCTAAGTTTTCAGAAATATCACAAAAAATAAGCAAATATGAGGAATTCTTGGCTAAGAGGTGTTAGACTGTTCGTTTTTCTCTATGGTGGTGATGACATCATTATCCTTATTACTGTCTTTAATAAGAATAATGATAATGTAAAAAATGATAATAACCATAATCACCAGTATTACGTTATCGCTGTCATATCAGCATCTCATATTACTTTTGTACTTTTTACATTAACCAACATCCTTTTCACCCTTGGGATCACATTATCAGTACCATTACCGATGTTTATACAGCAGCAAGTACCGATGCTCCCGCTCCGAGTGCCGCGAAAAAAGGGTGAAACGCCGCCCTGGTTTCGGCTCCAGCCCCGGCCGCTCCTCGCCATCATCTCGGCCGAGGAGGAGCGAGAGAGCCTCTTAACACCTCATTATCACCGGCGAATGACCCGGAGTCATGCACGAGGCTCGCCCCAACACCTAATCACAGTTCATAAAGTGCCAGAGGAAGTCCTTAAGTGGTACGCGCGGTGAACAGTACCTTGGTATCGTCACCTCTCGTAAGTGGCCGGGAAGAACAAAAAGGAAAACTTTCGGGCAGGAATTTTGTATTAGCGTTTTCATCCCCGTCGGCAAGCAGTCGGCGTTGAGCGTGCCCTGCCCACCAATGCACAGCCACCTGAACGTACTCCTGCCAGTTCTGCGACCATTCTTCACGAACGATGACACTGACCAGGAGAGAGGGAATGGCATGAAGGGAAGCGGAGGAAGACGGAGGGGAGAAAAGGAAAATGAGGGCAGACGTGTGCCACGGAGAAAACGATACTTTCCTTCATAGGAGGTTTAGAAATGGCAAGGTGGGGGGGGGGGGGGCAAGTAGAGAGGAAGAAAGAGAGACTGCTGATAAGATCGGGAGATGATGACGTAGCAAACGGTAATGCTCGCATATCAGCTGAAGGAAGAAAAAAAAAAGTCCGTAACGGAACACTGCACCTAGAATGTTTCACACACGTATACAGACACACACAAGCACAGACACAGATACATACACAGACGCGCGCGCACACACACGACATTTACGAAATGGATAAAACGTGATGGCGAAAAAGAGGCGAGGAAAGTAGATGAAGAATAATAAAAGGTATTTATTTCGAATTTCCTTTATCTTGCCGTAAAAATGACACAAATAAAAGGGCATAACAATATATTGCATTTTTATATTAATATATCAGAAATTTGTTTAATATTAAAAATTATATATGGATTTATGCATGCACATACATATACACACATAAATACATACATACATATATACACCCACACACACACACACACACACACACACACACACACACACACACACACGCACACGCACACGCACACACACACGCACACACCACGAGGGAATATTCGTAGTAAAAAACTGCATTGGTAGACACGTAAAAGAAACAGGATCAAAGTAAGTTACAGAAAGTGGTACACGGAATGCTAGATAGCGACATAATCGCGATGCAGAAGAAAGAATGGGCGCACGAGACCATATAGGAAGGCCACGGCGTCCGAAAGAAAAGGGCAAATGTGTGAGCGTGCGTGCGTGCGTTTGCGTGCGTGTGTGTGTCTGTATTTGTGTGTGAAACATTCTCGGTAAGTAGGTAGATAGGTGGGTACATATTGAGAAGAAGCCAAGGAATAGAGGTGGGGGAGAGAGCGAGAAAATAAGAAAGAAAGAAAGAGAAAGAGAGACAAGAGTCACAGAAAGATAAAGAGCGAGAAAATCCCCGACAAGAAAAAATCGACCATTTCCGACGAGTTCTCGCGCCCGGCCAAAGGATCCCCAGCGAGACTTCTTAGCCATCAGAACTTCCCAACGAGTTCCCTTCCTCCGTCAACACGAGAAGAAGAGGCGGCCGTCTCCTGAGGTAAACCGCCCCTCCCCTTCCCCTTCCCTTTACCTCTCCCCTCCCTCTCTCCCCCCCCCCCCCCCCCCGAGTGCGTCGCGACACTGGGCGCTCCGGAGAACGTAATTCCACTAACTTTTTTTTCTCACTCTCCCGCTATTTGTCTCCTTCTTTAGTCACTTAAGTCTGATTTATTATTTCTTTCTCTCTTCTCGAATTTCTCTCTGTATTTCCTAATGCTTCTCTCCCCATGTCCACTTTTTACTGGTCACTCCGAAGTCGAAATTTGAACAACCAAGCTCAGGAATTTCTGACCACATAGCTCATCCCAAAGAAAAGAAAACATCATAGAAATGCATCATGACACTATGACGCCCGTCCTTTATACGTTAATTCAATACATCTGGCTGGTCCGCGCCTCCTTCAAATATTATGGTATCATATAACATGATTCTCGCATTCTTATATCTTATTTTTGTTATCAAGTTTCCGTTTCTCTCTTTTCCTTTTTTTTTCACATTCTGATTCGCAACCGATGACATCTATCTGTATCCATCTGTATACAGGCCTACTATAGTCTCTCCAAACAAGATATAGTGAACCA
>NC_061854.1:11693593-11696093 GCF_019202785.1 Penaeus chinensis
GGTGATTATAAAAGTCATAAAGATTTCTCCGATGGCATAAACTGGGAAAGACGCCTGGACGAAGATACCCTTGATAGTAGAAATATTTGTATCATGATTTAAAACTGCAGCAAGAAATGACTAAAAGTGGTTCAATGATAAATATTTAGAAAAGGTTCAGGAGACATACATCTCAGGCAACGCATGAAACATTTAAAGTAGGATGAAATTAATATATCCATACCATGAGTGAGGCGAGATTAGACTTTGAAAAGGATATCATCAGTAAATGTACAAATCAGCCAAAGCTCTTCTTTAACTACATAAATAGTAAGACTAAAAGTAAAGATCAATTTAGCGTCATCAAAGTCAATAACATCGCTTATACTAAGGAGGAAGAAATGTGTGAAATCCTTAATGATAAATTTCAGTCAGTGTTTGTTCAAGACTCATACTTTGATATGGGAAATAATTACACAAAGTAAATCAGAACATCGAAAATATCACACTACTACTACTACTACTAAAAACTACTAAAAGGGTTAGACAAGACTAAAGCAGAGAGACCTGATAAGATTTCTAACTGGTTTATTCAGGAATGTGCTGAAGAACTATGTACTCCGTCATTATTAATATTCCAAAATACAGTGAGGCAATGAAAACTACTAAAAGACTGGAAACTCACCAAAGTTACTCCTTTATGTAAGGGCGGCGACAAAAAAAAAAACAAAAAAAATCTAAATTATATGCCAGTTTCGTTAACCAGTGCAATATGTGAGCTGTTAGGAAACAGTGGGTTGAAATACTTAAAAAATACAATATGATGTAAAATGAGCAATTTGGTTTTAGGGAACGAAGGTTCTGTGTAACAAATCTCTGTTTTTAATTAGAGGGAAGCACTCTACAGGCCGACGAATAATAGCGGAGTACTTCAAGGTTTGGTCTTGGCGCCAATTATGTTTATTATATTCATCCATGATTTAGGGCCAAACATAAGCCCAGGTAGTTATCTGATTATGTTTGAAAAAAAAAGAAAAATAGATATTATCATGCCAATGCTTCTAAAGTGACATCGAGAACTTACTCATGTTGAGTTGTACTTGGGAAATGTAATTCAACACCAATAAATGTCATGTAGTCAGGTTCGAAGAAAGTAAAAATCGTCCACTATACCAATACAAATTTGGAGACGCAGACTTACTACTGTGGAAGAAAGAAGAAAAGGGGTGACATGATTATGCTGTTCAGCTATGTTACAGGAAAAGTGAAGTTAGTTAAAGATGAAATTATAATTTTGAACGCAAGAAGGACGAGAGGACGCTCGAAGTTGAAAGCAATAAGAGGCGAGAAAGATGTCTTTTTGACATTTTTCTCGCAGTTTCCCAAACAGAACTGCTGAAACATGGAGCAACCTTCCAAATAACGTAATGTGTACCAAAAAATGTGCCTCAATTAAAATGTTATACGATAATTTATATATAGCAGACGGGACCATCTGATCTCTTCTCCCGTATTGAAACAACTACGTAAGAACTAGGTAAGAACACACACACACACACACACACACACACACACATATATATATAGACATATAAATAGAGATAATATATATACATATATAGACATATACATTCATATATATATATATATATATATATATATATATATATATATATATATATATATAAATGGTAGTGTTGTGTTTTTAAATTTATTAATGTTTAGGCATATAACCTCGGTATTAGTAGATGCAAAAATTATAATTATAAACATTCCAAAAGTTTGAGAAAACGGTAGGTTTTAAATAAGTAGGTTCATTCTAACATGCACAGTGTAAAAAAAAATATATATATATATGTATATATATGTATATGTGTATATATAGTTAAGTTTGCTTCACACCTGTAATACATATTTCAGTCTGAAATATACATTACAGGTGGCAAAGAAAATCAATAATACTACCAAAGTTTGAGGGCCACCAGAAACTGACGCCCCTCTCCTGCCACTTCCCTCAACCCCCTTGTCTGAATTTTAAAAAATCATTTAATTTTTAACCTTTATATTTTGAGACCTGTAAAATGTCAACAAAGTCCAAAGCCCAGGGGCCCTAACAAATTATTTGGGCCCCTGGGCCAGTGGCATTTTGCCACTAAGATGACCCTATTGTTACGTCACTGACACGCACACACACACACACACACATATATATATATATATATATAATTTATGTACCACACATCCATATATATGTATAAATGTATATGAATATGTGTGTGTGTGTGTGTCAAACACACATATATGTATCACACACATATGTATACATTTGTGTGTGTGTGTATGTGTGTATGTATAGCCTATATATATATATATATATATATATATATATATATATATATATATATATATATATATATATCACACACTCATATTATGTGTGTGGGTGTTATATGTGGGCCTACCTCTCTTTCAGCCTGACTATCTCTGATTATGCATCCTTGTCTCGCTCTTTATACACGTA
>NC_061854.1:11723593-11726093 GCF_019202785.1 Penaeus chinensis
AAGCCATTAAAACAATTTGGTTTTATGAGTAAAACTATTTCAACCCTTGTCTGTAAATGTTTGCATTTGACATATGCTTGTACTAACCTCTGTGTTGCAGATATACATGGCAGCAAGCACCTAACACACTTGTTCTCAAGCTGTAATGTACTGATGAAGTCTTGGTTTATGGCTTTTATGCAGTCACATATGATATTGTGAGGCTTTAGGGAGTGAACTTATGGGAAAAACTGTTCAAGATTTTTATATAATTGGCAAGTGCATGCTGTTAGCATTAAAATGAAAGTAACTTACTTTTAAGAAAATGGTAATTTGGCTCTGGTTATTTCAACTTTGCAAGTCTTTTGATTACTTTTTTTTTCATCTTACCACGAATCCCTATTCTTGATGAGTTCGCCTCATTGGATGTAATACAGAATCATACAAGTTTTCACATACTTCCTAAAATTTTTATTTGAAATGAACATTTACCACGTTTCATTGCTCAGGCATATACATTGAGTTTGCATTTGTCAGTTGCATTGTGTGTATTTCAGTGTTGCATATTTTCAAATTACTGCTTATGTACTATACATATTTTAAAATATGATTTCATTCATTTCCTTAGTAAAATAAAGGAAGTGAATATAAAAGTTCCAAGTTAAGTGTTGTCACAGTAAAGCATTAAAAAAATGTAAATGGCAAATGCTTCTGTAGAATAGGTAGACATGAAGCTAAGATAAGATATTGGACGTCATAAAGATACAGAGAAGAGGAATGAGGTGAAGCTGCCTTGTCATTTGTATTGGAAAGAGACAAGAGTAAGGGAAGAGCTGATATTAAGATTTTTTAGTCACAAAAGTATTGTAAGACCTTTATATTAACCCAAATCCGACAGGCATGGCTTGTACATACATGTCATGGCCACTGTGAGTTTACTTTATTAATTGTTTTTACACATAGATGGCTATACTTGTACTAAGTCGAGAATGAGGCAATTATGAGTACTGCTTGTATCGCCTGTTTACCCTTTTCCTTGTTTTTCGGAAAAATATTTTACATTATCTTACTGCTACTAATGTTAATAACATTATAGTAAATATAATGTCTATAATTAAAATAATGCTATTGATATTCATAGCATTAGTAAAAGAAAGTTTTTCCTACCAGTTCAAAGAAATCAGGTAAGGTCACAAGGTCTACTAATTGACTCCTTTGTGGCTAAGCTATAGCAGAGCCATTTATGTGCAGAGACATTTCACAAAAAAAAAAAAATTAAAAAAAAAAATAATAAAAAAGATTAGCACTGCATTTTCTTGGTGGCATTGAGTTAAGGAATTTTCAGTCATTGATTTGTTGATGTTATTAAATGCTAATACTCACACTCACACGCTCTCACACATACACACATATACACACATATACACACATATACACACATATACACACATTTACACACACATACACACACATACACACACATACACACATACACACATACACACATACACACATACACACATACACACATCCACTTACACGCCCACCTACACACACACGTTCACACACACATTCACACACACGTTCACACACCTGCACACACCTGCACACACCTACACACACCTACACACACCTACACACACCTACACACACCTACACACACCTACACACACCTACACACACCTATACACACCTATACACACCTATACACACCTATACACACCTCACACTCACACTCACACTCACACTCACACTCACACACACACACACACACACACACACACACACACACACACACACACACACACACACACTCACACACTCACACACTCACACACTCACACACACACACTCACACTCTCACACTCTCTCTCCCTCCCTCCCTCCCTCTCGCTCGCTCGCTCGCTCGCTCGCTCTCTCTTCCTCCCTCCCTCTCTCTCTCTCTCTCTCTCTCTCTCTCTCTCTCTCTCTCCCTCTCTCTCTCTCTCTCTCTCTCTCTCTCTCTCTCTCTCGTTCCCTCGCTCTCTCTCGCTCCCTCTCGCTCCCTCCCTCCCTCGCTTGCTCTTCCTCCTCCCTCTCTCTCTCTCTCTCTCTCTCTCTCTCTCTCTCTCTCTCTCTCTCTCTCTCTCTCTCTCTCTCTCTCTCTCTCTCTCTCTCTCTTTGTCTTTTTCTTTTTATATTTCTTTTTCTTTTTCTTTCTGTCCCATACTCAGACATGTGGGTGTATATACTTGCACTCATAAACAATCGCACGCAGTCACACACACCCTGTTTGATGTAGTGATTATTTTTGGTGTTTTTACAATTATTGTTATGATCGTTATTACTTTTATTATGAATGCTGTCATTTTGTTTGAAGATTATTCTCATTCTTATTTTTATTATTAGCTGTTATTGTTTTAATTGTTTTGTTTTATTTTATTTATTATTTCTGTTTTGGACATGTTTTTACTTCATTGTACTTATTATTTTAATTTAATTAATTGGTTACTGTCATTAGTATACTAATTAGTGCTGTTAC
>NC_061854.1:11756093-11773593 GCF_019202785.1 Penaeus chinensis
AAAAAAGAAGACAAGAGGGAGTTTTATCATATGATGGGTAAATGTTTCCAGAGATTTGCTTTTTTTGTCTCTGATAAATTTGGACATGGTTCTTGAAAGAGGAAATTTGTAGAAGTGTGAACATACATGCAAAAGGAAAATTGGGTTTAGTACAATATTTAAGTCTGTTTCTTTGTGTCATGCAGATATACACACTGACAGCATAAAGATACTGTACACAGAAGAAATTTCTTAAAAGGTCCTTATCTATCAACAAATTTCTTTTGAGCACAGCTCATATTGTTAACATGTTAGAGTTTTTTGCTTTTCATACAAATTGGTTGATGCCAACAATAGTTTAGGAACAACTTTGAATACTAGTATCTTTGTAAGAAGTGCTGTTTGGGTGATATGTAACTATCATGCTCAAAGAAGGCTTATTTCAGTTTGGAAGCATGAAGTAGTTTGCCTGTCTGTGTTAATGGAAAGAATTTGCTTTATGTCTCGGAAAAGAAACTAAAAGTTTTTATTGCTTGTTATCCATAAAGATTTTGAATTTTATACAAACACATTTTTTAAACCCTTTTCACATGTTTTTTGCTTAACCCAATCGCCACGGATTTATGTTCTGTCCCCTGTAGTTTTTTGTGAATGTTGTTACATACAGATGGCTCCATATATGCTCAGCTGACAAGGAGTCTATCAGTAGTCCTAGTGACTGATCCTGATTTCCTCATTCCTTGAATTGGCAAGAAAATGTGTTTTTCTTTTTAATACAGTTGACATCAATATTGTTATTATTGTTAATGATGTTATGATTATTAAATTGTTATTAAAATCTTGATAACATTTAAAGACAATGAAATAATGCAAAAGACCCTTTCCAAAAGTCGAGGAGATAGGTAGGACTAATAACCAACTCCTTGGGTAATAAGTACTTGTAGGGCCATCTATGTGTAAAACTAATAAATAAACTTGTATTACATTGGGCACAGCATGTATTCTTACCATACGTGGCGAATTGGTTAAGCTTTCAAAATATTAGTGACATCTATACATATTAGGTCACACTATACAATGGAACGTCTCCACCTGCAAAATATAAATTAGCTGTATGTTTTAACTCTTCTGCTTGCTGTACAAAAGCAGAGCTAACATTTCATTTAAGATAAACTATACCTTTCTTCCAGAATCTTTCAGAGTTAAAGGAAATAACTCTGCATCATCATGATGTTTTTCAGCATGTCAAATGTAACATTGGGGTTATAATGGACCTGTCTAGGCAAATACTTAGATATAGTAGTATAACCTAAGAAACACATGGTCTTTGTATCGCACTTGATATTAACCTAGTGCGAAAAAATAATTCAGCAGAGCATTGCTTGATTTCAGTGTATGATATTTATATTCTTTTTATGGAATGTTGTATATGATTTGGCAAATACTTTTAATGGTGAGTATTAGTAGTTTGGGTTATTAAGAATTTAGTTCATAATTTGACCATGATTTTGATGCTGCATTGTGGTAATAAGATGATTGCTGAGTCATATATACACATTGATTTTCTACTTTTAAATAGTGTGATATATTAACAGTATATATGTAATATGCATGTCATGCTATATATCACAGCTGTCATAGTAGTCATGCTCAGATGACAAACAAAAATGTCATAGAATTTAATAACACTACATGTGTGTTTTAATATTACATACGTACTCAGTATAGCAGTATTTCTGTGCATAGATTCAGCCGTTCATGCATGAGACTGTATATACATAGAGAAGCTTCAGTGAATGTTTGTGTTATTACCTTGTCATGAAATTGTAGAAGGGAGTGTATATTATTCTAAACACACTTTTGTGTGTGTGTGTGTGTGTATATTTGCAATATTTTATGGTACTGTGCCTACCATATTATTTATATTGTTTTTATTCTCCATAATTTGCCATATGCTATTCTTGAAATATATTTTTGTAATTTACAATTGCACATTTTATATGCAAAAGAGAATAGTACCCAGATTGATTAGTGAGATGATACTATCCTAAAATTTAAATTCCCTTATAAGGATCCACAGTTTTGGCTAGTATACACTCTTTCTGGTTCATTTTGGCCCCTCAGTAATCATATACACTAATTTTGCATCTATTTATTTTTGCATGTTTATACAAAATGGGTCATCATGATATATTGTCTCGCAATTCAGATAAAGGCAGGATTGTATAGAATGTCATTTTCAGTTGAGAGGTGTAATACTTTTTATTTTTAAATTTTGGTAGGATTTAAAAACAAAGCCAAAGATTTGCCATTGGTTTCTATATCATTTAAAGATGTCTGTGAAATATATAACAGTGAATGGCAATGTGAAGGTGGTTATCACAAAAGTGTTTGGTGCTTTGTGTATATATACTTTGTGTAAACTGTGTACATATAAATGCTTTATGTATATGATGTGTATGTATGTGTGTGCTTGTGTGTGTGTTTGTGTGTCCTTTTATACACAAAAAAATTCTTAATTATGTTTCTTATGGCTTTTGTGTAGTATAGCATAAACTAATGATTTTTCCTCAACAAAATTTCAGAATGAGCTAATCATTATGTAAATGACATAATGCAGCACTTTCAGTACCATCCTTTGTGTATTGATGCACTTAGAAATCTCTCTGTTGGAGTTGCAAGCTGATGCCTTATTGGAATTTAATTTCCATAACTGCCCTTTTGCTTAGCTATATTAGCACTTTAGTGGTTTTGTTTACTAGAAGTCTGGTTTGATTATGTTAAGGTTAAGGGTATTGATATTTTATATGATAATGCTTTTTTCTCCCTGATAGATTTTTGATATAAGAGAGTAATGGAATATTTACTCCTTGTAATGTTAACTGACTGATTATTTCTTTTAGTAGCGTGTTTTATGAGTGACTAAAGTTAACAGTGCCAAGCTTAGAGGTTGATAATTTGTGTAATCCTTTCAAACATTTCTCTATATTGTTAATGGATAGCTTCTCTTCTCTGCTGTGAGCAACACTCTTAAGGATCTGTGAATTCCAAATTGATATTTTGCAAGGTTAAGTACCACAGCAGAGTGTAATCATGATTAGTCCTTATATAATCCCTACTTTTTCCTCTTGTTTGTCAAGCACAGAAAAACAGTTGATATATCAGATATTATATATCACTAATTAGACATGCTATTACAGTTTTTCCATACCCATAACTAGGGCACTAAAGCAAGATGTCTCAGAAAGTTTTATGCATTCCTGTGTTCCTTTTACAGGTATGCTGCTACAATGGCTCAACCCCCACAGCCAATGGCACGTTACGGAATGGCCTCACTCCCATAGCGAGCCCAGAGATGTGCTTCTATTGCTTTGATGTTCTTTACAGTCACCTGCACAACATGGAACCTCCTGGCACTCCAGACTTTACCAATGAACCTTTGTAAGTAATTCTAGTTTTATTTTTTATTTATAAAGAGGAAGCTTAAAAAAAAAAAAAAAACTTTTTTTCTGATGAGTACACATATTGCTGACTGTTATGAATCTTGACACAGTAAGTAGCATGATTTTCATTATCTGTATGCATTTCTTAGTTTTTTGTGTTTGTTTTAATTTATTTTGATGTAAAGGGCTGCTGCTGCTACATATTCACAGTTGTGTTTTGCACTTCCCTTAGCTCTCATTTTTCTTTTTCTAAGATTTACACTTCATTTATGTATAAGGATATATAAAATGAACAGTCCTGATCAATATTCATGATCATTTAGGTCAGATGGTGGGTTTGAGAACTTTCTTTTCTTCCTGATTTGTAAATGTTTATACAATATATCTTATGATATTTTTAGGGAAAGAAAATGGGATATTGACTTAGATTGACTATTAATTTAATTTTTTTGAATGCAGGCAATATGTGGGTGGTTAAGGCATAAAGTCTTTAGCCTCATTCCCAACATTATTATTATTATTTATTTTTTTTTTTTTCCCATAAAATCTTGAAATGCACAAAAATGTATGTTTTATATAACCATATATATATATATATATATATATATATATATATATATATAGATACATAATTTTTTTTTTCTTTTCTTTTCTTTTTTACTTTTATTTTTTTTATTCTTTTTGTTAAAAGGTTGTATGACAAAGGCTTCATTATTGTTACTTTTGATACAGATTAAGGGGTAATTTCTTGCTTCAACATAAAAAAATACCAGTTTACAGTTAATTTCATGTTTTGGTACTGATTTTGATTCTGATTACATTGTTTGGAAGTATTCATTCCCATATGTACTAAATTCAAAAGAGCAACACATTGAGTAAGTCAAAATAGTGCTTACCTTTGATTCAGAGTTTGGTTCTCCAGAGTGCAGGACGAACTCATTGATATATTTTATTTGGTATTGGATCTGTATCATCAGATTCATTTGATGTAGTTTGGAAACTCAGAATTCTGAACATCTTGGTCAGGTGTTCCTGTAAGTTTAGGCCATTATTTTAAACCTGAATTATTTTTCACAAATAATTACCTTTCAGTCCTTTGTTTGTAACCTGGAAATTGGGGAAGGACAAACGGTTACGAGGATGTATGGGGACATTTAGCCACATCAGTCTACACGCAGGACTCCGGGAGTATGCAGCCACCAGGTAGCATTCATATTGACTTATCTTTTATTCTCTAAATTAAATTGAATATTCACATTGTATTACCACATGCATGTTTATTAAAATATACTGATGCCTTTTATATATGAAATATTAGCCTTTTGTTGATTGATTTCGTAGTTAACTAAGTATGTTAAAAATTCAAGACACCTTCTTCTTAGATGATTCTTTGTTTTATGTATTCTTAACCCCTTGGTGACGGGTGAAGAAAACTAAAAAAAAACTCTACGCTCTGGCGATCAATGGCAACGCGCCGACTTTGAGCGCGGGAGTTAGGTACATCAAGCCGAATCACCGGCTGGTTGTGCTTTGGCGCGCCACCGCGGCGTACAGCCACACGCCACATTTCGAGCGGTTTGTTTTGATGTCTATAGACGTGACCCGTCGTTAAGGGGTTAAGACTTTATTCATAAGCCAATAGTTTCACAATCTACATATAATTTTATTAGGATAGAAGGCTTTAAGAGTAATATGAGTTTAGCACTACAAGAATTGAAAGAACCTCAATTGCAACACTGATTATTGGTTAGAATATAAGATACAAAACATATATGTAAAATAAGGATATTTTATTTGGTAGAATTAAAGGTACAAATATACTTTGTAATAAAAATTAATTTTTCTGTTTCAGTGCATTCAAGGATTCCCGGTTTCAGCCAATTGCTAGAGATGAATTACCTCGCCTTGGAGTTTCTGTCTCTATTTTGCGACACTTTGAAGATGGGCGGGATTACAGGGATTGGGATATTGGGGTGCATGGGATTCGGATAGAGTTTTTGAATGAGCGAGGTGCCAAGCGGACAGCTACTTACCTGCCAGAGGTCGCTCCTGAACAGGGTAAGAGTTAATTATACTAGTTACAGATTTTCATATTGGCATCAAAACTTACATTGTAAAAGCACCTATAATCTGTGTGTATTAATGACAGACTGTGATTTAATATTAATCTTTTGATTTTTAGGAGAAATGTAAAAGGCATTAACAATTGTCAATCCTTTTAGGTTGGGATCATGAGCAGACAATTGATTCATTACTCAGGAAAGGAGGATATAAGGGTCCTGTAACAGGGGAAGTGCGACGTAGCATCAAACTAACACGTTACCAGAGTGAAAAGATCTCAGTTACTTTCCAGGTAAGGTTATTTTTTGAGAGTAAAAGTAATTTGTAAGGAAAATTTTTGGAGTATGTGCATTGCCCAGCACATACAGTACTTCAGGATACTGCTTGATTATCCTGCCTTTCAAAAGGGACACACTGGACATCAGGCTCTAGGACTGCATTTTTAAGACACACATGAATAGAGATGCAGAAAACATACACTGACATGCTTACTCACACACATGCACTTACACACACACAGGCACGGACACACACACAGGCACGGACACACACACAGGCACGGACACACACACAGGCACGGACACACACACAGGCACGGACACACACACAGGCACGGACACACACACACAGGCACGGACACACACACACAGGCACGGACACACACACAGGCACGGACACACACACAGGCACGGACACACATAGGCATTTACACATACACAGGCACTTACACACAGGCACTTACACACAGGCACTTACACACACGCAGGCACGGACACACATACACACAAGCACACTTGCACTTACACACTCGCACTTACACACTCGCACTTACACACTCGCACTTACACGCACTTACACACTCGCACTTACACACACACACACACACACACACACACACACACACACACACACACACACACACACACACACACACACACAAATGCACATGCATGCCTTCTTATACATTCCACCTTGTCCTTACACACACAGGAATGAAGAGAGAGGTCTTTGTAAAGTATTTTACAATTAATTGTTTTTTTCTGTTTTTATGTCTGTGGTTTTAAATTGTTCAATTGTATTTTGTCCAACCATTTCTCTATTCGGAAATAATTCTGCTTTTGTTGCAGAAGATGTAGATACAATTTTTTAGATTATAGAAAGCTTATTAGAGTATATTACTTTTGATTATATGTGACTGTCCCTTTGCTTACTTATCTTAGCCTTTGCTTATTTTGTCTCAGTTGAAGTTTCCATTGTACTTACAAGGCCACTTATTGTAAGTTAGTATTAATTAGTGGATTCCTATACTTTATTATATTTAGTGTCTTGATAACTTGTTTGTTTTAATCTCACCAGCCTTTGTCATTTCATCTTATAACCCAATCAGCACAGATGGCAAGAATACATGCCATGTCCACTGTAATATAAGTTCATTATTTGTATTAACACGGATGGCTCTTCAAGTCCTTAGTCACCAAGGAATCAGTTATTAGCCCTACCTATCTCATGTGTTTACCTTTTTCTTTAATTTTTAGAAAGTGTCTTATGTATTAATTCGTTGTCTTCAATGTTACCAAGAATTTAATAACAATTTAATCGTCATAATATCAATAAGAATAATAGCAGTATCGATATCAATAGCATTAGAAAGAAAAACACATTTACCCACAAATTCAAGGAATGGGGAAATCAGGGGCGGTCACTAGGGCCTACTGATAGACTTCTTGGTGGCTGAGCACAAGTGAAGCCATCTGTATGTAACAAAATTTACAAAAACTACAGGAGACAATACCTAAATCCATGGTGATTGGGCTAAAGTAGATACTGAAATTAGACTTTCGTCATGTTATTAACATTTTTAAGACATTTTTTTTTTTTTTTTAGTATGTAATAATCCTTTTGGATTCAGGATTAGGGTCAGTTGGAACTATAGTTTATACATGTATATGTATACCTGGCTTAACCCAATGCCAACAGGCATGACGTGTATGTACGTGCCATGCCCACTGAGTTACTTGTTTGATTGTTTTTACACATAAATGGCTACACTTGTATTAAGTCACCAATGAGCCAATTACGAGTACTGCCTGTCTCACCTGTTTACTCTTTTCTTTGATTTATGAAAATATTTTACGTTATCTCATTTTGCTGTTACTAATGATATAACATTATAGTAATTATAATGTTTATAATAAAAATAACACCATCGATATTCATAGCACCAGAAAAAAATATGTTTTTCCCGCTAATTCAAATCAGGTAAGGTCACAAGCTCTACTAATTGACTCTTTTGTGGCTAAGCACTAGCAGAGCCATCCATGCGCAAAGACCTTTTACAAAAAAAATATAAGAAATAAGCACAGCATTTTCCCCATTTTCTATTCATTTTCCCCGGCAGCATTGGGTTAAATAAGACCTTTTCCAGCTCCTTTTTTCATACTACATTTTTCTACTATAAAAATATACATTGGTCATGTAAAAGCCAGAATGATTAAAGGTGATAAAGCCTGTTGTGGCTAAGTCCAAAAGGAATGACAAGGCTTTGCATAATCTTGAAAACATTAAAGCAATTCTAAAAGTGAAATAGAGATGGTGCTTAAGCATCCATTACAGGGAATTCAGATTTGTTTATTGTTTTATGTATAGTTGTATATTATTTACTGATTGTTTTCACATTTGTGTTTCGTCATATTTTTACCTCTTATAGCTGGGCATGCCTATAGCTGTTTTGAAAAATCTATTCACCATGGGTATGGCTGTAGCGAATCGAGTGGAAAGGGCCACTGTCCAGCAGAAACCTAGATGGTTGTCAGAAGTCACTGGAATGAGTGACTGGAATTTCTGCCATTGTCAGTGCAGGGTTAAAAGAGTTGTTATTTGGTTGATATGATTTACTTCTATTATCTGTGGATGTATGATTTTATTTTTTATATTTATTTATATATTAACAATTTATTAAGAAAATATGAAGTAGCTAACGAACACAGTGAGCTTAAAACTGCCAGAGACACTCATTTAAGTCAATAATTAGGAAACCATAATTTTCATTCTTAATATGTAATTCACACCTCTTTTTTGGAACTTGTTCAGCACAACCGCTAATGCTAGCATTAGCAACTTGTTTTGTCATTAGCAAACGATTCATATCAGATACCTAAAGTAGGATAGTAGTCATCTTATGCTGTACTATTTAGGTCTGCTTTTCAGGATACGCACACACAGTAAAACCCAACACACTTGAGTAACACCCAGGTGATTAACTAGCATTTTTATGACATTCTTAAGGTCATATAGAAATACACTAAACAGACAATTGTTGGTTATTCTCACTGACTTTTTCACAGACTGTAATGCACTTCTCATCATTGACCATAATAAATGTATAAGGTATTGTAGTTCAATATTTTGTAATGGAGAACAGGTATTTATTTATCATGAAGTTCTTCTTTGCATTAGTTGCACAACCTGAAATTCCTCATTACGCTTTCTGACCCCACCTGGTAGCGTGCAATCATGCAGAAAATTTTATTTTATCATAATGGGCAATCATGCAGAATATTTTGTTTTATCATAAACTTGTAGATGAAATGAGCATTGGTCGTAAAAAAATGATAAAAGATAATGATGAAATATCTAAAAAATCCTGAACTGTTGCTTGGAACCCACTACTGATCAGTATCTTGCACTCAGTAGGTTAAAAGTTAGAATCAAGATTGTATACCACTGATGTTTATGCTTCTGGGCAGATTTTGTAATGCACATGTATCGGTTGTTCTCCTGCCACTAATCTCTCCTTTATTTTTTCCAGTTAATTTGACATTGAGTGTTTTTCCTGGAAATTATTTTTTTCTTGTTAGATTTATTGTTGAAAGTTAGAAGGAATTAGAATCAACAGGAAACTATCCTAAACTGAGTATTTAGCTTTATTGCTACAACCCAGGGCCTACTTCGTATATTTCTTTTCTTCATAGGGATATCACAGGGGAGAAAAATCTTTGTATGTCTGAAAAAATGTAATCCTATTATTTCCCATTACAATGTTATGAATTGAAATTTATTCTTTTCTGAATGCTTTTTCTCATGTTTCAGTTAATTAGTTGATGTTGACAGTAATCTTTGATACTCAATTTATTATGTATTATGTATTTTATGAATATCAAGAAATGGTTGGATGAAATAATTAAGTTAGATAGTCCATCTGTTACTGCCCCATTTATTTCTTTTGGAACAGCATATGAAAAAAACAAAAGCAGTTTTGCTTGGTGGGTGGAGTAAGACTGAATGGATGATGGTTCTAGCAAGGGACAGGTTTGGTTTAATTGTTATAAACAAGATAGAACTGACATAAATTTATCCTTTTTCTTGTAGGAATACATGAGCTACTGGAGGAACCGTCGGTGCTAGCATTCGCTAAATTTTAGGGATGGGAGATGTGGGACTCTTGGCACTGGAGGTCTCAGTGGTGGGGGTGGAGGAGCAGCTATAAACAGGGGCAACGAAGCGTATGGATGTGGTGGCACAGAGCCTCCCCATCATACCCAGCAGCAGCAGAACCACCAGCCTTCTTACAACCACTACAACCATAACAGCCAGCTGATGATTCATCAGAACAACCATCAACTTCTTCCTCACAACGACCACCACCACCATCATCATCTTCAATATCATCATCCTCATCATGCCAACCCCAGGTCCCCATCACCCCTCCACCTCCACCACTATGCCACAAGAGGCAGTAGTAGCAGTAGCAGCAGCAGTATCAACAGCAGTGGCAGAGCTTCAGCCACCATCACCACCACTACCACCAATACGAACACTCCACCACTGGGGTTTGACACGGTGGGTAACTCAGGTCTCGGCGCATCTCTCTTGTGTGTCACCACCTCAGGGCATAATGAACTGGCTCTGTGTGGCCCTCCAGCTCAAGATGTGACACTGATGAACCATGGTGGTTGTCCCGCTTGGTGCTCTCACCGTAGGGGCAATCGGGAGGGGGAAGGATGCTTGGACGGCCTACGCAGAGCATCCAACAGGCTGGCGGACTTTCTTAGGGGCCTTTTTAACTCTTGATGGTTAGTATTACTTATATTAGCTTATTACTTGTTTAGTGTTGAGTGTTATTCACAGTAATTTTTTACAAGATATTCAGAATTTTTCATAAGTAGATTTTCGAGGATAATTTTCATTTTATAGCTTCACTGAGTTTTCAGGCAATTGTTAGAAGTGATTTGATATAGTTTTTCATTTGCCCAACAAGAAAAAGAGTGCCATTACTGAAATTCATGCCTGATATGAAATCAAATACTCATGCTCAAAATCAAGTTGAGCTGGATACCAAGGAGACACAAGTTATGAGCGTATAATAGTTGTCAGTGGCTGTATGATAAGCAGGCTGGAGGCAATATTTAGTTAACTATAATGATGTGATCTGATCATTTGCACATGGAATGTTGGGGTGGCTATACAAAGGTTGAAAAGTCCGGCAATGAGACCAGTATAACTTTATAAAGGTGGAAGTGCCGGTGGTAAGACCGGTGACTTTATAAAGGTGGAGACATAGGTGGTAAGACCAAGCTTCAAGATACACTAACTGTTGAGAAGCCCAATGCGAATGTGTGGAGTTTGGACTAGTGGTCAGCTCAGTTTGATAATAAGCACATTTACTGTAACATCGATGGTGATTTAAAACTTTTGTTTTAGGTGGTTTTTAATGTATTGTTTACAAGTCACCGAGCCCCGGGCTGGCCTTCCCACTCCCGTCCGCCTGTGTTGTGATCATCGGGCCTGTTTAAAGCCCAACCCACACCAGTCTTTCACATTCAGCGGTCGACAAAACTCTATCATGCCAGATGAGTCACCAGTTCAACCTCATGTAAATCTATGCAAGACAGCCGATAAAAGTCTTGCAGATTTTTCTTTTTTCTTTTTTTTTCTTGTATCAGTAGATTTAAAAAAGCAAGTAGTTCAACATTGGTGGTTGACAAACCATGTATAAAATGGTGCAACTAAGAGCTGCTCGCATTACTCATCACAAAATGAGGTTTGTTTGCCGCTAATTTTATAATATCAGACTGCCTAGTCGTGAGCATGGTGTCTGCTGCTCACTCATTACTTACTATTAAAAGATCTCATGTACAGTGTTGTTGATACATGAAAACTTATTTAACACACATTTTATACGGTTACTATATACCATAACAGTTGAACATGTCATTAGTGGGAATAGCATTCAGATAATTAATATGAAGGAGGATTAATAGCCGTTCCCACCCTCATTGATAATGCGATCACATTTTCCTCTGACTGAAGAGAGGTAACCAAACTTACCAAGTGCATCTCAGTGATAACATGTGATAGAATATACCAAAGGTGGCTTGAAATGAACGGCAGTTGTGCAGAGTGCCCAGGAAGAAGAAAATTGGCTTGTGTCTTGCCTCCGATATTCTAAAATGTTAGTGTTGAGTCGGCTCTTCATTGAATGTTCTTAATTGGAAGTGTTCGAAAGTGTAATACAACATCAGCTATCTAATATTCAGTGTCTCAGGACATTTTGGGTGGGAAGCACATTCCTTAACACTACAGATGTTTAATGTAATTTGCATATTACAATTATGTATTGATAACTTGGCAAGGCATCTCAAAAACACAATGCTGCAGCTGTAACTGAGAGGCCTTTCAAATATATAGTTCTGTCCCACCTAAATGAAAATTAAACAAAAGAAAACATTTAAAAGAACTTCTAAAGAAATATATGTCTGAGGGAGTTCGGTCATTGGATATCTGAAATTTTAAAAAATTCTGTTCTGTAGTTGAAATGAACAGTGATTGTTACGAGTAACATCTTTTTTCATTTGAATATCAGTATAAAATCTCCAAGAACAGTTCTGTAGGTACCCTGCATGTATGTTTTATGGGTTTTTGCTGTAAGGTTAGGATAGTTAGGGGTACACAGGTTTTGTAAATGTATGCAATAAGTGTATGCGTGTGATATGCATAATTTGTGAAGTTGGTTTGAATCATCATTTGACAAATCAGAATTAAGTACTTAAATGATAACAAAAAGAAATAATGAGGCAGAATCACATGTATAATGATGGGTAAATCTGGCCACAAAGGACAGGTTTGCATGTTGGTGAGGTGCTCAGGATGAATGCCATTCCTAATGTGTTATCATCAGCGAGGATCTTATTCTGAGGGTTTTCTGATCTGACAGATAGCCTTATTGCATTATCAACCATGGTCTCTCTCAGTGCCATCTGTACCTGATTGCTAGAATAACAAGACAGTCTGCTGTCATAGAGTATATTTGCTTGCTCACTGCCCAGGATTTTTTTTTCTGTTGATTAAAAATGAAAGAAAAGAACTTACAGTTAGATATTAGCCACAGGTGGCATTTCATATATATGTCCTGCTGTACTGTGCCAAATTACCTTGCAGTAATTTATATGATCATCATATATGCAACTATGATACTGACACTGAGGTTAGTATATGGTATAGATGTTTCATGAGGTTGGTTTTTATAGTGATACTCTCAAAAGACATCCATGGGTCTTTTTTTATCATGTAATATGAAGGTGCAATTTTATAGTGAAAATACCTTGAAATAGTTATATCTCTCTCCATTGTGTAAATGGAAACCATAGTAGTCGTCCTTGCATATAGATAGTAAGATGAAAGAAGAGAAGACAAAACTCAAACACTGCCAATGTATGTTTGTATATTGTTGGGCACTTGTGATTTTTTTTTCTTTTTTATATAACAATGGCAGATCATGGTAATTTGTTGATGTGTGCACTTGTGCTGCGTATGTGAGGGTGCCACTCCAAACACTTAGGCATAGCAGACAGACCCATGCAGTAATTTTAGAGTCTTGTCAGAAATATCCTTGGTGTGCCATAAGAATGGATATGTCATAAGGAATACTTTTTCCATGACAGGGTGTTACAGTGATCTTTTGCTGTGAAATTACAGAAGCTGGTTCTTGCTTCTGCCATTAGTGTTTGGATGAAGTATGAGAGAATTATGTAGAATCTTATCAACTATAAATGGACTGCTAGAGGGCCCTATCCTAAAAACAATGATTTACAAAAGGTATCATTAAAAATTAATCTAGTCACAAATGCACTCAACAATGTTTCCACTGCCAACTGAGTACACATCTGATGAATTCAGGAGGGTGCCAGCCCATCATGTCATTGAAAGTGTCACACATTCATTATCAGTAAGAAGGAGTACATTAATCTGCCAGAATATGTTTTAATTTTTTCAGCCATGAAATAAAAAAGCTTTGTACTTATGACATACAATAAATTGATGAGAGAAAAAAGGAAATATGTCCCTCTGCATTTGTGGCCAGATATACCCTGTCTCAGGCAAACAATATTGTTAACCTCCTCATTACTCTAAGTAGGACATGATCAAAGTCTGTGTTAAACCTCAAGTTAAGATAATTGTATTTAATGATGCTATTCTTCCTGGCATGAAATTGTTAAGAGAGAGAAAAGAAAATAATATATATATATGATTGAAACTAACTGCCCTTCCAAAAAAGAAAAAAATATATATATAAAAAAAAATCTTGTTTGCATGTTACAAGAAACATTACATATAAGGTTATGGTTATTAGTTTATGCTAATGATAACATTTCCTGTCCTTGGTTGACCAGGGTATTTGTGCTGACAAAGAATTTCAGTTGTTTGTGGCATACCAGTATGGCTTGTATTTTGTTTTAGAGCATATGAGTAAAGCCATATTCAGGTACACAAATGGGCCATATTTTTGGATGGTGGTAGAGTTTGACGAGTTCTGGTATCAAACAAACAAAACATTTCATCTATTAGGGATCATTTGATGCTGCTTCTTGTTTGTCTTTGTGTTAAAATAGTTTATATTTTTTATGTCTGCCCCATTTTTTTCTTTTGTTTTTTTCTCAAACCAGAGTAAAACTTAATTTTGAAATTTAAATTGGAAACTTTGAAATTATATGTGTGTGATGTGTTAATTCACATCAGATTTTGTAACATTTTTGTTAAGAATATGGTCTTGGAGGATCTATAAAAATGTAGCAGCGAAGCAGTTTGATTTAAAGACGAGGATAATGTGTAAAGTACTTAGTGTTCATATTATTATTGATGAACATTCAGGATTTAGCATTATATTGAAACACAGTTATTCTTTTGTTGTAGTATGATAAATTCTTTTGATAAATTCAAAACTCACCACCAGGCAAGAATACCACAGGAACCCCAATAAATTGTGTTTTAATTTTAATTTGCCATATTTGGTGACTATTCTATCTGATTTAGAGTGATTTTTGGTCCTATAGCAATCCTAGCCTTCAGAGAATTAAATTACATTTTATATTTCAAAATGTGTTTAGTACTAAATGCTAATTATCCATAAGGATTCTCACCATTGTAAACAAGACTTGTGAGATAAACATGTCTAGGAATGTTATGTGCAAGAGTTACAATAAGTCCTTGGCATGGTATGACAGTAAGTTTCAGATTCCAAGTTGTTTGCTGTGGGCTTTTGTGTTGGACAAATGGAGTCAGGCCTACGGTAATCTACCATTTCTTTTAGACTGCCAGGAAGAATTGAATTAGCAGCTGGTTTTGTTTTTTGTGGTATGGATGAGGAGAATTTTATGAAGTATCATTCCCTCTCTGGCATGTTAAAGAATTTGTGGATACCTACAGTCCTGCCAATAGGTTCCCATAGTCTAGAATTTGGCTCATTATAATGTGGCATTGGATTGGTTGTACATCTGAGTGGACACAGAGAGGTATTGCAAGATATATCAGTCATACTGATAGCATTGCTGATGTTTAGTAATAAAAAACAACAGAAAATGAAGTTCAATACTGAAATTACTGGGCCTTCCATTGCTAAGATGGTTCCTCGAGTAAGGCTGCATGTGCATAAGTTCACTGTCCTGAGCTTCAGGAGTCTCGAATATAGGTGCCTTCCGCCAGCCTGGGGACCCATGGGTGACTCCACAAATAAGGCTGTAAGACAAAGACAATTTCTGAATAAATTTTCATTTAGCAGACATTTGGATGATGTCCTATGAAGTATTCTTTGAAAGTTGTTAATGCCTTAACACAAATTTTATCCTTCAATTAAGAAATGCTCTTCATAGTTTTGTTTCTGGAGTAACCTACCATTATAGATTAGTAAGATACTGTGAGGTGATAAGCCATTAGAAGCCTTGGGTGGTACTTGAAAAAGGGTAATTTTTCATGTTTTTTGCAACTATGTAAAGGAGCCTTATTATGAGATCACTCAGAATGGCATGTAATGGTTGATCCTGACACAAACTAGTGTAAGCGAGTTGTGCGTCTCATGCGAGTACTACTGGTGTACAATTTGTGTTATTCTCCACAGGCAGTCTTTGTTTTTTTTATTTAAGGCAGTTTTAATAATTTCTGATAATAGATGTGTTTCTTTTGGCATAAAGGTAATTTTCTTTTTTTAAAGTGTACATGGAGATGATTGTATCTGATTTTTTATTTAGTTCTATTTTTGTATGTGATCAGTAGTACTTGTGTTTGTATGTGAGTCTACAGAGATTTGTTTAATTGTTGTATGTGTGGTGTGGCTCTGCGTAATATAAGTGAATGTTGTAAGAAGTTACATAAGTCTTTTGCATTTTATATAGAAGGTATAGGAAACATTTCACAAGTAGGAACAGTTATTGTAATTCACATATAGAATCTCTGATGATGAAAATGAAATAAAGCCCTTTTTTCACCACTTGTTGTAATTATTCAAGTTTTGAATCTTATACTTATATTGACATCACTGTGTTACCCTCTCTATAATTTATATAAAAAGTAAATGAGAAAAGCTTACATATGAATCCTAGAGTTCAGAGGACTGGCCAATCTGCAAAAATCTGTCGAAATTGATTTGAAATAGTAACCTCATAGAATTATTAATATCTCTCTAACCACTATATGAACATATTGCATCTTCATCTAGGATTACTGTAAACTGTAAAAAAAAAAAAAAAAAATTGACTTATTTTCTGTAAAAACATATCAGTTTCATACCAGATTATACAAGATGAACAAAAGCAAAGGTAGATATCAGCAAAGAAAACTTTCAGTTAGTGAAATTTTCCTTCCACTGAAATGACAAAGAATGAAAAATATGTTGAATGTAAATTCAAAGCAAAGTTCATTATCCATCTAACCTACTGTCCATGTTTCAGATGAAATGAAAAAGTTCTAAAGAGCTTTACATTATGATGAGGCCAGAAAATTTAGAAGAGCTGTCTATTGTTTATACCATGCATGGAAATGGCAAACAAAATAAGTTTTCTTGTCAATTTTTTTTTCTAACAATCATGAATTATATCTATAATGTAATCTAAGCATACAGAAATACAAGGCAAAGAAAATGCACCTGGAACACTTCACACACATACAATACACAAGCACATGAATGCATGCACGCCTACATACATACATGTACATACATACATGCATACATTCATATGTACATACATATATTCATACATGTGTATGTACATATATATACACATACATGCATACATACATATGTATGTATGTATGTATGTACATACATACATACATAGATACATATATGCATACATACATATGTATATATTATGTATTGGCCACACCTGTCTAGCACACTCCTATCTGTTGCATTTTGATCCGTCCTTATGTTCCCTATATAATGTCCCTCTTTCAGTCCCACACATTCTGTTGCCCTGTCCACGCTTTCCTGCAGCCTGTAGCTCTGCTTTCCCCCGACCTCAAGCCATCTGACATTCTTACGGAATCCCACACTCTACTTTGACAACTTGTTCTCCATCCTGAGACGCATACATATCCTTCACTTGATCTAATCCCCCATACCTAATCCTACCTTAACCCGATCACTGGTCATTTCCTTAACCCATCTTTAACCTTTCCAATACTGCTCTAGATAGTTGACGTATAGCAACTAACTACTAACTCAACTGTCCTTCACTACCCTTTTA
>NC_061854.1:11778593-11786093 GCF_019202785.1 Penaeus chinensis
TGCATTTGAGGAATGAAAACAGGTTGTCAAAGCAGAAAGTGTGAGAAGTTGTGGGAGGATGTCCCATGCTGGGCTAATAGATTATTTAAGAATTTTGTAGAGATGGGGGTAGTAGAAGGACGGGGGCATGTGGAAGAGGGAGTAGTGTTGAGGGAGGTAGTGTTATGGGGAGGTGGACAATAAGGTTGTAAGGTAGTAATAAGGGAGGATGGGGTAGTTGGGGCGTGTGGAAGAGGGAGTAGTGTCATGGGGAGGTGGACAATAAGGTTGTAAGGTAGTAATAAGGGAGGATGGGGTAGTTGATGAAGAAGGTTGTGGGAGTATAGTTGTTGAAGTTTAGCATGTTGGGAGTAGAAATGTCTCCTGGGGTGTTGATTAGGGTGGATACTGTACTAGTCGGCATTGAGGAGGGGGTATTAGTTGTAGTGTTCAGAGCCGTGGTCAAAGGAGAGCCTGGGGTCAGGGAATCGGGCGAGTTTGAATTGGTGAAGCTATTTGATGAAGAGGCAATTGCCTCTAATAATGGTATGGTTAATGGTTATTCATTGTTGGCCATGATAAGCATGGAGTATGTTGGGGAGAGAAATGGTCCACCCCTCAGGGTCGCTTGAGGGGTAATGGCTAGACAACTAAAGCAGTGGAATACCGTTCCCATGGCTCCCTCAGACCGTTCAGGACTGGCACAAAGTCAGCCTTTCATCCTTTCAGCACGGCTCTCACACCTTAGGAATTGGATAGTAGAAGGGGTTGGTGAAGGGACAGAAACGAAAAAGTAGGAGGGGAAAAAAAAAAAACCATGCAAAATTTGTTGAGTCGAGGGCTGAGTCCCAAGGTTGGGGAGTTCCCCAGCATTGGGTCCCAGTCTCCGCCTCCTAAGCCCCCCCCCCCCCCCCCACGACAACAACGGGCAAGGGATTGGGGGGGGGGGGGTAAGGTCATGTAGCACTAAATTAAATGGTAGTGATGGGTGGTTGAGTTAGTGATTAGTTGTCAAAGCTGGGCAAAGGAATTGACGAGTAAATGGGTTAAGGTCGGGTAAGGTAATGTATAGGGGTTAGAGCAAGTGAAGGATGTATATGCATTTGAGGAATGAAAACAGGTTGTCAAAGCAGAAAGTGTGAGAAGCTGTGGGAGGGATCACGAAAAATCGGTCCCATTTGGCTGGGCTAAATAGAATATTTAAGAATTTTGTAGAGATGGGGGTAGTAGAAGGACGGGGGCGTGTGGAAGAGGGAGTTGTGTTGAGGGAGGTAGTGTTATGGGGAGGTGGACAATAAGGTTGTAAGGTAGTAATAAGGGAGGATGGGGTAGTTGATGAAGAAGGTTGTGGGAGTATAGTTGTTGAAGTTGAGCATGTTGGGAGAGTAGAAATGTCTCCTGGGGTGTTGATTAGGGTGGATACTGTACTAGTAGGCATTGAGGAGGGGGTATTAGTTGTAGTGTTCAGAGCCGTGGTCAAAGGAGAGCCTGGGGTCAGGGAATCGGGCGAGTTTGAATTGGTGGAGCTATTTGATGAAGAGGCAAGCCTCATGTCTTTAAAAATGGTATGGTTAATGGTTAAAAGCAAAATAAATGTGCTATCTAATAATGGTATAAAATCATCATTGTTGGCCATGGTAAGCCTGGAGTATGTTATGGAGAGAAACGGTCCACTCCTCAGGGTCCCTCGAGGGGTAAGGGCTAGACAACTAAAGCAGGGGAATACCGTGCCCATGGCTCCCTCAGGCCGTTCAGGACTGGCACAAAGTCAGCCTTTCATCCTTTCAGCACGGCTCTCACACCTTAGGAAGTGGATAGAAACGAAAAAGTAGGGGATAAAAAAGACCATGCAAAATTTGTTGAGTCGAAGGCTGAGTCCCAAGGTTGAGGAGTTCCCCAGCATTGGGTCCCAGTCTCCGCCTCCTAAGCCCCCCCACGACAACAACGGGCAAGGGATTGGGGGGAAACCTAGGTGGGTACACAGACGGCACCGCTGCCCTCTATGTACTCGGCCTAGTTATGAAGCATGATCGCGCACACTGCCAGACACTGTCGCTATAAGGCGACAATGTTAGGCACTAATATTAAGGGGTGGGAGGGGGGGGGGGGTGTTAGGACAGGACTCTCTCCAATATAAACTTTAATGCGGAGGTCATGTCTACGGAAGGTAATTTTGGCGATATTGGTGGCCTTTAAGGAGCATTATACTCATACTACATCATTATCAACGAGGCAGGCAACCAAGTCGTTTTCAGTCTGACCAATCCTTGAGGTAGAAATGAAATTTAGGAAGGAGTGAAACTGGGCAGGATTAGGTTTACTATTGAAATCTGTTGGGGTAGATAATTGAGCTTGGGACAGGGATGTACCTGTGACAAGGCGAGAACGATCGGGAACCTTGACTACTTATTTTCAGAGACATTGTTAGAAGAATAAGTGTGTTGTCAGAGTACGGGGCAGTAGGGAGGTCACAAAAAAAAATCGATCCCACTTGGCTGGGCTAAAAATAGAACTCAAAAGATTAGTTGAGGTGGAAATAGTAGAAGGGCAAAGAGGGGAGGAAGACACACTGATGTTGAGGTACTACTGTGGGGAGACGGACAATAAGGAAGAAGAGTAGTAATAAGGGGGTTCAAAATGAAGACTGGGGAGGATGTTGGGAGAGGAAGGAATGTTTTCTGAAGATTGGATAATGATCTGGGTGTATGACTTGGAATGGACAGCTGACAGCATGGAAGTGTGTTCAGAGTTGTGATCAAAGGAGAGCCACAGGTCGAGGAACTGGAAAAGTCAGTAGGCCTAGTTGATGGGGAAAGCCTCTATGTCTCTAACATGGGTGCAAAGTCATTATTGGCCATGGTAAGCCTGGAGTATGTGGGGATGAGAAACAGTTCATCCCTCATGATCTCCATGAGGGGTAAGGGCTAGACAACTAAACGGGAATACCATACTCATGGCTCAAGAGGCTGTTTAAGACTGACCTAAAGCAAGCCTTTTAACACAACTCCCTTATCTTAAGAAGTAGATAGGAGAAGGGGTTAGATAAGAGAAGAAAAAGGACCAGAAGAGGAGACCATGAAGAATTGGTTGAGCCAAGGGCTGAGGCATGAGGCAGAGGATATCCACTTCACTGGGCCACAGTCTCATTTCCTATGTACCCTCACAATAACAGTGGGCTGGGGGAGATATTTACCTTAATCTAAGCAGTTAGATTACGATACCTCCTTTTCCCTTTTCTAAACAATTTATAATTTCAATGTGCAAGTCAACACTGGCTTGATACAAAAGCTTTTCAAGTTTACTTTCACACAGAGCATTGTCTCTTTAAGTCTTGTTGATGGAAAGTACTTTCAAAACAACACACCTAGTTTTCTTTCTCTTGGGCTTCTAATGGCTTTTCTAGGTACCAGACAGGCCACTGCCAAAAATAGTGCTCACAATTAATTTGAAACAGAATACTGGTAAAAATTAGTTTATTTTCATTCATCATGCGTAAAGTTACTGGTTCAATAGAAAATAATATAAAATGCCTTTATTTTGTTCTTAATGAATATCTGCAATTATATATTTGTAAATCAGTCATATTTATTTGAGATTATACACCCTTTTCAGTATAGTTCTTCGAAAAAAAAAAAAAAAAAAAAGCAGCAGAAGCAGAAAAATAAAAAAAATCCATTTAAAAAACATTATCATTATCAAAAACAAAGATTCACTACCATACCCACTACACTCTGTTTATATTCCAAACATGTTTATTTGTTTGTAGTGTGAGTGGACACTTCAAGACCAATAAGACCTGAAAAGTTATTCAGAAAGCATTTACCACGATGCAATATATTGGAAGCCATGTAAAACTAAATTAAATAATGGATGATCAGGATGTCCAATATGTGGTTTGTATTTCTCGTCTATTTACTATTAAAAACGAGTATATACAAAAGTATGTTTTCCACATGCCTAACAGAGATATGCATGTATAAAAGTGTTTTCTGACTCTATACTATACTGTAACAAAGACATGATAATTCTCAGTAAAGACCACAGCAAAGTATTTGTTAGAATGTCTTATCACCACCATAAACTACTTCCATGCAGTTAAACCACACACTGGCACATACAGCAATTTCATGTATCTGAACAAAAGACCCCTTTCGTAACCAAACATCAAACAACTGTTCAAGTAATCAAAATTTTTTTTATTTACAAGTGTAGAAAGTATTACAGAACAGTCAGTATTAACCTGTTAGATCAACTGCACACAGGCTGGGAGATAAAGAACACAGGGGAAGCAAATAACAATGCACTGAGCTCATATGTTGTGGAGTATTGACTTGATATTTACCTGGAAAGAGTGAACTCAAGAGAGAATAGCTACGAAATAAATAAATCTGCTAAAATAATAAAATATTAATAGTAATAATAATAATAATCATATGCATAATAACAAAACACATTCATCACTGGGCATACCTTATAATAACCTTCAAGTTGTTTATAAAAAGGAAATAAAAGTAATGGACCTATTACATAATGCATTCTATAGCAACAATTTCTGTATATATTGTCCAGTGAAGGGATGAATGACATGCTATTTCACAATCAAAGGTACTGAACATTCACTTTCAGGTACATATAAAAATTTTACTCAAGTTATGATGACAATAGACCAACATCTATGTGCACCCCTAAACAAAGAAAATTAAAGAAAAACCTTCAAACAGACTGATCCTAATGACAAAGTTAACAAATACAAAAGAATTTTAAGAACTAAAAATTTTCATAACATTGCAAGTCCAGTGCACTTGCATGCTTCCATAGAAGTCAAGGGAAGAGGGGGAATCTGCAACAGTACTGTTGGCATAAAGAAAACAGTAAAGTTTGAGAACTAACACTGCATAACAATGTCTTGTTTGTTTATATAGTAAGGATCCTGTGATGGTGAACTTAAGAACAATCCGCTCTGGAGACATGGAACTTCTCTGGGTCGCAAAAACCCCTGTGCTTTCTGATTCTTGCAATAGCCAACTTGATCTTACCATTTTTAAAAAATTGCATCTGCATGCACATCCAAATATACAGGTATGTATATATATTTTTTTCCTTTTGACATCATGTACCAGATTTATGCTGACAGAAGTGATTTTTCTTTCCATAACACTGATGATCAGATTGAGTCACAGCTGTGACAGAGGGGAGTGGTGATGGTGTCCATGATATTGAAGTGTAAGTGGAGGTGGAGGGACTGGTGGCGCTGGCGGTGGTCGTGATTTTGGTGGTGGAACAGGAGGACGAGGAAAGGAGAGGATAGTCCTGTAGGAAGAGTAGGAAGGAAGCTAAAATAAAAGCTGAAGTGAGAGAATAAAAAAATTATAATAATAATATTTAAATGAAATAAAGCAAGTTGCCCATAAACACATCTAGGTATTGTTCAGAACTTAAATAAGTGTAATTATCAGAACTCCATACAATCACTAAACCAGGAAAATGTGTGGGGGTGTATACATATATAAAAAAAAGCACATTATGCAGCAATATGGTCTGGAAATATTACCAGTTAAGGCTTTTCAGTATATCCAGAGGAGAAGAAAACAAAAAGTGTTGAGTTGTCTCTCACTTTTTGCATCAGCTGATGGCAACACTGACAATTCCCTTTGAGGAAAACTGAAGCATGAAGCAATGGAAATGGCATCTTGCAGGATAAAATGTTTAGCAAAACCTTCCTTCATCACAAGTTGCCAAGCAGATGACTGTAACCTCATGACTAAATGTCCTCTTTCAATTTCCCCCCCCTTGCTTTGGACTGATGCTACAGACAACCGTAAATTTATTCGATTGTGTGTACAGTACAACTATGCTCTTCCATTGCTAATGTAAAAAAATATTCTTAATATTCTGGAGACTTGGTAAAATACACCTATTTTTCATTGGACAAAGGTATGCACACATTTTTATTTGATTTATAGTACATCCTACTTAGTCTAATAATAAATTAATATTTTGTCTAATTGTTAATTGCCTTAAACAGTGGAAAGAAAAGTTTGGGTTAAGAGGTCTTCTAACCTCACAGTACTGTGGAAAGAGACACACCAATGAAAGGTGAAAATAAGAGTGAACAGAGAAAGGCAGAAGATAAGAGTGAAAAGCAAGAAATAAAAAAGGTGAGAGTTGGATGTATTTACAAAATGAGAATGGGGGGGGGGGGGGAGGGGATGAGGATAAGGGAACAGAGGTAAAGAAGGGAGAGAAAGAGATGGAAAGAGGGGAAAGGGAAAAAGGGAGAGTGAAGTGACAGAATGTGTTTTTTAATTATAATGGAACAATATATTTTTGGTTATATGAAATGCCCTTCGGTGTTTGCAAAAACTGAGACAGCATTATTTATTTTCTTTCACATTAGAGAAATAGTAATAATAATTATGGTAATTACAAGCTGTTTTTCCATCCATCTTTCATACATACCACCATATCTTACAAAGTTAGGCATGACCACACATAATAGAAATATCTTCTGTCCATTGCTCAAAGCTCTAACACAATGAAAAAATGGAAAAAATATATATAATACCAAATATATAAAATAGTGACAAGTAAAAAAGGGAGAAATTTAGACTTTAAAAGGCATTGTGTAGATGGCACACAAGAGTCGCCTGGAAGTAAAAATAATAATAACGTTGTTGATTTTCTAGCTAAGATCAGATTCACAACTGTACAACAGCTTCTCTTTAGATACATACAAAGACAAGCAAACTGACTGTACCCTGTGTAACTTTCTCTGAACTTTGCCTGTCTTACAGTTTCCATTAACAACATGAAAACTTAAAATAACATTTCAACTCTGGAATGAGTTAAAGCATGTGTTATCTGAGATGGAACATCCATTCCCATCTTCCGTAGTAACATAATTTCTCAGATCTTCCCATTCATCTTGCTCATATTAATGTATGTACTTATTTACTTATTTATATATTCATCTTTATAGCACAGCCTACAAAGATTGATAGCGTGTAACTCGTCAATTTGCATATTTTCTTCTCAATTTTTGTTCTTGTGGTACAGATCTTTATATATATCTCTTTCTCCTGGAGAACCTCATTTTAAGTATGGTCTTTGAGACCCACTTTTCTGAAGTGCTTGGCAGGATTCTTTAATGATCAAGCAACTGTTCTAAAACATAATATAAAACAAAATAAAAGGAGGGAGGGAAGGATAGAGCGAGAGAGAAAGAAAAAGAGAGGGAGAGAGAAACACCACCTTCATTTGGCTTTGTATATCAGTCACTGATGATGGCAATGCAAAGGACAGTGATAATCACTTCTTCCATAACAGAAAAAAGGTAAAGAAAGAAATGAAAGAGTGGGAAGAGAGAAAGCAAGAAAAGAAAAGAAAAAGGGAAAAAGAAAGCAAGAAAAGAAAAGAAAAGAAAAGAAAAGAAGGAAAAAAGGAAGAAAGAAAGAAAGAAAGAAAAAGGAAAAGAAAAGAAAGAAAGAAAAGAAAAGAAAAGAAAAAAAAAAAAAAAAAACG
>NC_061854.1:11791093-11798593 GCF_019202785.1 Penaeus chinensis
AAAAACCCCACGAGAAAAAAGAGAAGTAAGAGAGAGAGAAGAGAAGGAAAGAGAGATAGAAAGAGAGATAAGAGAGATCGAAGAGAAGGAAGAGAGAGAGAAAGAGTAGAAAGATACGAGAGAAAGAAGAAGTAAGACAATGAAATAAAAAAGAGTGAGAAAAAAGAGAAATCAAGATGGAGAGAGAAAGAGAAGAAAGAAATATGGAGTAAAGAGGAAGACAAGAAAAAAGAGAAGCAAATAGAGATAGAAGAGAAGATAAGAGGAGATATAAAGAGACGGAACGAGAGAAGAGAGAAAGATGAGAGAGAAAATAGGAAGAAAGATATGATATACAAGAGAAGCTTCTCGTCCATCTTGAAGAGTGAGAGAGAAAGCTGACGAAGAGAGAGAGAAATCGAATAAAGAGAAGAAAGAGAGAGATACATGCGGGACGAACGAAGAGAGAAGAGAAGAAAGAGAGAGATAGAAGAAAAGAGAGTGAGAGATAGAGAGATAGAGAGATATTGCTCGGAAGATATCTCGACGAAAAGAGAGAGATAGCTGATAGAGAGAGAGTTAGTAGAAAAAAATACGCGAAAAAGAGAGAAAAAAAGAGAGTGACCGAGAAAAAAGAGCGCGCGCAAAGATCAAGCGAGCAACAAGACTGCTAGAGAAAAGAAATAGAGTAAAAAAGCGAGATAAAAAAAAAGAGAGAGAAAAAGATGAGAGAGAGAAAAAAAGAGATGAGAAAAAAAAAGAGAGAGGAGAAAAAACGAGAGAGAAAAAAAGGAGAGAGAATATTAAGAGAGAGAGAGAAAAAAAGTAGAGAGAGAAAAAGAGAGTGAGAGGAAAACGCAAGAGAGCGAGAGAAAAAAGAGAGCAAAAAAGAGAGAAAAAAAGAGAAGAGGGAAGAGCGAAGAAAAAAAAAGAGAGAGAGCGAGAAAAGGAGAGAGAGAGGAAAAAAAGAGATAGAGATGGAGAAAAAAGATGATGAGAGAGGGGAGAAACAAGAGAGCTGAAAAAGAGAGAGAGAAGGGAAAAAAAAAAGAAAGAGGAAAAAAAAAAGAGAGAGAGAAAAAAAAGAGAGTGAGAAAAAAAAGAGAAAAAAATGAGAGGGAGAGAAAAAAAGAGAGAAAAAAAAGAGAGAAAAAAAGAGAGAGAGAAAGAGAAGAAAGAGAGAGAGAAAGAGAAGAAAGAGAGAGAGAAAGAGAAGAAAGAGAGAGAGAAAGAGAAGAAAGAGAGAGAGAAAGAAGCAAGAAAGCGAGAGAGAAGAAAGAAGAGGGGAGGGGGGGGGGGAAAGAGAAGAAGATGAGAGAGAAATGAGGGAAGAAAGAGAGAGAGAAAGAGAAGAAAGAGAGAGAGAAAGAGAAGAAAGAGAAGAAAGAGAGAGAGAAAGAGAAGAAAGAGAGAGAGAAAGAGAAGAAAGAGAAGAAAGAGAGAGAGAAGGAGAGAAAGAAGAGAGGAAAGAGACGTAAGTAGAGGAGATAGAGAAGAGGAGAGAGAGAAAGAGAAGATGAAAAAAAAGAGAGAGAGAAGAAGAAAGGATTGGAGGAAAGAGACGACGAGGAGTGAAGATGCGAGAGAGAGAGAGACGAAAGAGAGAGAGAGAAGGAGAGAGAAGATCAAAGAAAAATAGAGAGAAAGAAAAAAAAAATGATGAGCGAGAGAGAGAAAAAAAGATGAGAGAACGAGAAGAAATACTGAGCGAGAAGCGAAGAACGAGCGTTTAGAAAAGAGAAGAAAGAGAGAGAGAAAAGAGAGACGAGACGAACGAGAGAGAGACAGTACGACGGAAGGAAAGAGAGAGAGAAAGAAAAAGAAAAGAAAGAGACGAGAAAAAAGAGAAGAATGAAGAATGAGAATGAAAAAGAAGAGAAAGAGACGAAAGAGTAAGGAAGAAGGATGACGAGGAGAAAGAGAAGAAAGAGAGAGAGAAAGAGAGAAAGAGAAGAGAGAAAGAGAGAAAGAGAGAATGAGAGAGAGCGAGAGAAACGAGAGATAAGAGTGGCGAGAAAGAAGAGAGAGAGAGAGACTTGATGAGAGAGAGGAGGAGAGTGGTGAGAGAGAGCGAGAGAAGAAGAGGAAGAGAGAAGAGAGAGAGAGAGACGAGAGAAAAAAAAAGAGAGAAAAAAGAGAGAAAAAAGCCTGTTGAGAGAGAAAAAAAGAGAGAGAAAAAAAAGAGTGAGAGATGAGAAAAAAGATGGATTGAGAGTAAAAAAGAGAGAGAAAAAAGATGAGAGAGCGAGAAAAAAGAGGAGAGCGCGTAGTGAAAAGAGAGAGAGCGAGAGAATAGAGAGAGAGAGAGAAAAGAGAGAGAGAGAAAAAAAAGAGAGTGAAAAAAAAAAAGAGGAAAAAAACTGTGGAGGGAGAGAAAAAAGAGAGAAAAAAAAGAGAGAAAAAAGAGAGAGAGAAAGATAAGAAGAGACTAGAGGAAGAGAGAAAGAGAGAGCGACAGAGAGAAAGAGGAGAGTGAAAGAGAAGAAAGAGGAGGAGAAAGAGAAGAAAGAGAGAGGAGAAAGCTCATGTTAAGAAAGATGAGAGGAAAGAAAAAAAAGAGAGAGGAGAAATAGCAGAAATTATAGGAGAAAGCGAAGAAAGAGATAGAGAATATAAGAAAGAGAGAGTGAAGAGAAGGCAGAGATAGAGAACGAGAAGGAAAGGAGAAAGAGAGGAGACGTATAAGAAAGGAAAGAGAGCGAGAAAGAGAAAAAATGAGAGAGAGACGTCTGTTCAGATAAGAGGAGGAGCGAAATAGAAACGAGAGAGAGAGAGAAAGAGAGAGAGATAACGAGAGAGAGAGCGAGAGAGAGCGAAGATGAGAGAGATATAAGATATGATCAACAGAAAAAATCGATATAAATATAAAAACACAGAGCGAGATAGAGATATTAAAAACGTATATATACTATACTAAATAGAGAAGAGAAATCGACCTAAGATATAGATAACAGCTTACGTAAGAAAGATGATCGGCGAAGAGAGAATACATATCTAAATATCTCTTCACTCTACGACCACTCTAGATAGTAACTCTCATAACTCCATCGTCTCATTATACTCCCGATACAAATGAGAAGTAAATGATAAATCGAAGAACTAGTAGTTAGACTGATGACTAACTATCCTAACTACTATAACAAGATAAGAATAATGAGCTAGATAATAAAGCTATATAGATAACGAATATCTATTATATCATCTCTTCTATATATCTTTTCTATTATATGAGCGATATGCAGGAATAGAGTAAGATGGGAGATATCGGATTATACAAAGACGTAGACAAAAAGAGAGAAAAAAAGAGTTATAAGATACAAAAGAGTAGAGAAAAAAGTTGTATATAAAAAAAAAAATAGAGTCAAAACAAGACGTAGATATATATCAAAAAAATGATTAGATAGTGAAAAAAGATAGATGGCAGAGAAGAAAGAGAGAGAGCGAGAGACTTAGATGAGAGAGGAGAGACAAAAAACTATATATATGCGAAAAAAGATTATATAAAAAAAAATCATATACTAAAAAAAGTATATATAAAAACAAATATACTCATATAAAAACAAAAGTAAATATAGATAAAAATAGTAGATATAAAAAAAATATAGAGAAAAAAAGAATATATATAACAACATCTAAAAACATATAGGGCTAGAACAAAGAGATAAAAAAATAGATAAAAAAAAAGAGAGAGAGATACCAAAAATAGATACACAAAATATGATCTACAAAATCTTAATATACAATAAAAACCACTCTATAAATAAAACCCCAAACTATATCAATAAAACAATAAGAGAGTTGAGTTAAAAAAAATAGATGTGTATGTCAAAAAATATAGACAAAAAATATTGATCAAAAATAGTATCGAGAAAAAAAAAATATACACTAACTATTACAAAAACCCATACTACCCCTATCTACCCTCATACATATATCTATCTATATATAATCTATATTATTTGTAATATATATATTTATATATCTAACTATATATAACATATTTATTATATATATATATATATGATAATATTATAATATAATAATATATAATATTATAAGAATTATAATAACGACTCTATAACCTCCTATATCTTTCTCTCTATTCCCATCTAAATCTTTCTATATTTCTCTATCACAATCTATAAATCTATTACAATTTATATATCATATAATAAATATCATACATCACTATAAATAGATATATCTTACTATTATATATACTCTAATCTATAATTAATCATATCTACTCTCTAACTCAATATATTTATATCTATATAGTTATATCTTCTTCTTATCTCAATCTAACTATCTGTATATTATATATAGATATCTATATATTTCTCTATACCCACATCTCTATCTCTATATACTAAATAAACCTATATATCGAGTTATATATAGACGAATATGAGTATTATATATATAATAAGAGATAATTATATCATTAGAAAAAATAAAAAATAGATAATGCCGAGATATAACTATATATTATATGACTAGATGCTAGATAGAATATAACTAGTAGAAAAAAGAGATAGGATGAATAAAAACATGAATATCTATATCTCTTATTATTCTATCTAACTATATATATAGATAATATAAGAAATCGTATCTATATATACCTATATATATATATCAGTCTATATCTGATAGATATAGAGAATGACAGAGATAGACTATAGACTATATAGAGATATATAGAAGACATATATCGCTATAGAGAGAGAGTAGAGCGATTATAAAGTACACTATACAAACGAGATAGCCATATAGAGATTGATTTTATTGATATCGCTAGTAAAGATAGATATCAAAGAAAAATATAGATCTATAGAAACGATATCTAGATATGAGAGAGCGGGGGAGAAAAAATAATGGAGAGTAATGAGAATGACGAGAATAGAAGAAAAATAACAAGATATAACTATAATAACTATAAAGTATCATGAAAGAGAAAGAGAAGATTAGAAGACAGAGAAAGAGAAGAAATGAGAAAAGAAAAGAAAAGGAAGAAAAAAAAGGGGAAGACAGAAAGAAAGAAAGAAAAGAAAGAAAGAAAGAAAAGAAAGGAAAGAAGAAAGAAGAAGAAGAAAAAAGAAGAGAAAAGAGAAGAAAGAAGAGAAGAAAAGGAAAGAAGAAGAAAAGAAGAAAGAGAGAAAAGAAGAAAAGAAAAGAAAGAAAGGGGAAAGAAAAGAAAAAGAAAGAAAAGAAAGAAAGGAAGAAAAGAAAAAAAGAGAAGCAAGAAAAGAAAAGAAGAAAAGAAAAAAAAGAAAGGGAAAAGGGGAAAAGAAAAGAAAGAGAGAAGAAAAGAAAAGAAAAGAAAAGAAAGAAAGAAAGAAAAGAAGAGAAAAAAAAGGAAAAAGAAAGAAAGAAGAAGACAAGAAGAAAAGAGAGGAGAAAGAAAGGAAAAGATAAAAAGGGGAAGAAAAAGGAAAAGAAGAAAGAAAGAAAAGAAAGAAAGAGGAGAAAAGAGAGAAGAAAGGAGAAGGAAAGAAAGAAAAGAAAGAAAAAAGAAGAGAGAGAAAAAAAAAAGAAAGAAAAGAAGAAAAGAGAAAAAGGGAAGAAAAGAAGAAAAGAAGAGAAAGAAAGAAAGGAAGAAAAAAGAAAGGGGGGAAAGAAAAAGAAAGAAAAGAAAAGACAGAAAAAGAAAAAGAAAGAAAAGAAAGGAAAAAAAAAAAAAGAAGAAAAGGAAGAAGAGGAAGAAAGAAAAGAAAAGAGGAAGAAAGAAAGAAAGAAAGAAAAGAATGGGAGAAAAAGAAAGAAAGAAAGAAAAGAAGAAAAGAAAGAAAGAAAAAGAAAAATAAAAAAAGGGGAAGAAAGAAGGAAAAGAAAGAAAGAAAGGGGAAAGGAAAAGAGGAGAGGAAGAAAGAAAAAAAGAAAGAAAAATAGTAGGAAAGAAAGAAAAAAAGAGAAGAAAAGAAAAGAAGAAGAAAAGAAAAAAAAGAAGAAAGATAGAAACGAGAAGAAAAGAAAGGAAGAAAACCCGGAGAGAAAGGGAAGAAAAGAAAGAAAAGAAGAAAAGAAGAAGAAGAGAAAAGGAAAGGGGAAAAGAAAGGGAAAAGAAAAAAGAGGAAAAAGGGAAGAAAAAAGGGAAAAAAAGAGGAAGGAAGAGAAGAAAAGGGGAAAGAAGAAAGAAAGAAGAAAGAAGAAGAAAAAAAAAAAGAAAGAAAAAGGGGAAAAAAGAAAAAAAAAGGGGGGGGAGAAAAAAATAAAGAGTGAAGAAAAGAAAAAAGAAAGAAAAGAAGAAAAGAAAGGAAAGAAAAGAAGAAAGAAAGAAAAGAAGAAAGAAGAAAAAGAAAAGAAAGAAGAGAAGGAAAAGAAAGAAAGAAAAGAAAAGAAAAGGGGAAAAGAAAGAAAAAAAAGGGGAAAAGTGAAAAAAAGGGAGGAAGAAGAGAAGAAAAAAAAGAGAGAGGAAAGAGAAGAAAGAGAGATGGAAAGCGGAGAAAGAGAGAGAGAAAGAGAAGATAAGAGAAAAAAAGGAGAGAGATAGAGAGAAGAAAGAGAAAAATGAGAGAGAAAAAAGAGAAGAAAGGATGATGAGAAAGAGAAGATAAGAGAGAAAGAGAAGCAAGTGAGAGAGAAAGAGAAGAAAGAGAGAAAGAGAAGTACAGAGAGTGAGAAAGACGACGAAGAAAGAGAGAGTGAAAGGTGGAGTAGAAGATGAGAGAGAAAGAGTGGGAAGGAAAGAGTGAGAGATAGAGAAGAAAGGGGGGAAAAGAGAAGAAAGAGAGAGAGACAGAGAAGGAAAGAGAGAGAGAAGAGAAGAAAGAGAGAAGAAGAAAAAAAGAGAGGAAGAAAGGAGAGAGGAAAGAGAAGAAAAGAGAGAAGAGATGAAAGAGAGAGAGAAAAAGAAGAAAAGAGAGAGGGAAAGAAGAAGATAAGGAGAAAAGAGAAGAAAGAAGAGAGAGAAAGAAAAAGAAAGAGTGAGAGAAGAGAAAAGAAAGAGAGAGAGTAAGAGAAGAAAGAGAGAGAGAAAGAGACGCAAGAGAAAAGCGAAGAAAGAGAGAGAGAAAGTGAAAAAAGAGAGAGAGGAAAGAGAAGAAAGAGAAATGAAAGAGAGAGTGAAAGAAAAAGAAAGAGGAAGAAAGAGAGAGAGAAAGAGAAGAAGAGAAGAAAGACGAGAAAGAGAAGGAACGAGAGAGGAAAGAGACGAAAGAGAGAGAGAAAGAGAAGAAGAGAGAAAGAGAGAGAGAAAGATGAAGAAAGAGAGAGAAAAATGAGAAGAAGAGAGAGAAAGAGAAGAAGAGAGAGAGAAAGAGAAGGAAAGAGAAGAAAGAGAGAGAGCAAAGAGAAGAGATGAGAAAAAAGAGGAAGAAAGAGAGAGAGAGAAGAAAGAAGAGAGAGAGACGAGACGAAGACCGAGATAGATCGAGGAGAGAGAGAGAAGAAGAGAGAATGATTAGGAGAGACGAGAGGAGGAGAGAGAGAGATAAGAGGTGAGAGATAGAAGAGAGAGAAGAACAGAGAGAGAGATAAGACAGAAAGAAGAGAGAGAGAGAAAGAAGAGAGGAGAAGAAT
>NC_061854.1:11803593-11811093 GCF_019202785.1 Penaeus chinensis
GCTACTCAAGTAAGCCTAAAGCCTGGAGTGCAGGCAGTGAAGCACCCAGATCCAAGGGGTTAATGAAGAGTTGTTAATGCACATCAGCAGTGTGTGCACTTATGCCTGGATTTTTTTGGTATTTCAACCATCACTGGGCACATAATCTTAGAGGGTGTTTCTCAGCAATTATTTGAAAACTTGAATGCTTCTCTTCACTTTACTTGCTTATATCTAAATACAACACCAGACAAATGACACCACGACTATCCGAGAAAGACAAAACTCCCTCTAATAAGCCAATAACAAAAACTATAATGCAATGCCATATGCAACTAATGGTCAAGCAACGAGCACACTAGACATGTACACTGAGTGACTGATCCGGTGGGGGGGGGGGGGGGCACTAAATACATATAAAAATATAGAAAATGGCCCTTAACAAGAATGTACTTATGGGTTACTTTTCATCTTTTATGGCCTTGTCAAAATCAACTACACATTGCCGATCAATTGAAAATTTCACGGAGCTCCTCCATCTGGTAGCTCCAATTATCAAGAAAGAATACAGTAAACTCAGAAACCCCATTCCGTCTATTTTATGATAAAACCATACTCCATACAAACATGCCAGCTACTCTGATACCTCTAGAAAATCTGACGATAAAATTCCCAACAACCTATGCAAGTATTTGTGTATTCAATGATGTATGGAACATAATTACATGTTAATAAAAAAGTTAGGAAGAAACAAATACTGTAATTGAAATGGAGTAGAATGATATTAATTGCTGATCCTGACCCAGCCTTGCCAGCCATACTATTATACTGTGTACCAAGCAAAGTTCCTTGTTAATTTCATCCATTGTTATTATTCTTAACTTTCTGCTATTTCTTTGGCTATCATTTTCTCCACCAGGGAGTAAATAATTCCTGGAGGGAGATCTGCATCTTCAGTATGCCACAGTGGGGGTGTGTATGCAAATTTGTTGATCAAATTGATGTTTATCTGGATAATCTTTAAAATTTTCATCAGGTATCATTGTTAGTTATAATAAAAATGACTTATTTCTACAAAGTAATTATACCTAGGATGATAGAATAATTACTGTTCAGGTGATCAAGAAATAAGTTTCCCAGTAATTATACTACAGCTTTAGTTTTGGCATCATCTTTCCCCCTGTAGGAAGCAACATCAACATAGAGATTTTCACTGGGTTACACTATATGGGGGTTTTCATCTCTGTTATCCTCGTGACTGGGGAAGTGTCCTGGTCTGTATGGGAATCCCCAGACAGACAAGACTAGTGTGACCACCCCTTTCACAGGCCTCTCCATGGATAACTTTCAAAGGCCTATATTTAAAATCTGCACTGCCTTTGTTTGTCGTCCATCTCCATTCCCTTACTAAGTCACAAACAGCTAAGAAAATATAAATGCCAATATCTTTACGGTCGTATACAAATTCTTAGTGACTTCTTCAATATACATTTCCCCTGATATTGCAAAATTTAAAATTCTGGCACATGGCCCTGCAACTATCATCAAGCCACTTAAATACGCAGTAATGTCAACTTACACAGAACTTAATAATAGGACTCCCATTCCACTCATAACACTGATATTTCCTTACTCCCTTCCATCCACACTGGCACTATTATGCAACCATAAACAACCATTCATGACATTCCTCAATGCCTGAATGACCAGGTTAATATATTAATGGTAACTATAAAAAAAAACCATGGCTGTAGAAAATGATTCAAGGGTTTTCCTAAAGTCTCATAATAATCAGGAGCTTTTTCAAGTAGTTTGTAAGTAATACCACCCCTTCAATGACACGAAAAGTGCAAAACATAACCATGGTGTAATATTTTCCCAAGCCATAGGTATGGGGATCTACCTTTATATCTGTTATATAGGTGTTCTAGCTTTTTCTTGTCGACTGACGGCCTCTGTTCTCTGTAGTATAAATCGGGATTTTGGAAGAAGTTGTCTGAGGCGAGTTCGAGTTTCCAGTCATTTTGAGCAAGACAGTATATTGCGGTTTTCTCGCCCGTTTGGGTGAAGGAAATAAACTGCTTGACCTTTTCTTTCTGGGAGGATTTGAGCTTGTGCTGGAAAAAGAGACAGAAATTCGAAACATTAACCTTGTGTGCTATTTTCCCGTAAGGATGGCTAGAATGTCATATGGGAAAGAATAAAGGTGAGACATTGGACAATATTCATTGACTCACCATTGCTACAGCTGATCAGATTGGAAACTAAACAAAGGCAGTGCGCATGTGCAGGGGCGGGTGCCAGACCGCTTCATAAAAACTCGATTATTTCTCCGTCTCTGAGGGCGCTTTGACCTTTTATCCCTGATTTTCACCTTTTTAGAAATATAAGTAGGTAATAAAGGCACATCTATTGGTGAAATATAGCTCTTCCATGGCGTGAAAATAAAAATTTAAAATTCACCTTGAAAGATTCTCCCCAAAACAAATTCACAAAAGGATAAAAAACTGCAATTCATTGCCAAGTGTCCTTGATAAAACAATAATCCCCACTTGTAATAAATAAAAAAGCACGAAAAAATTAAGATGTCTTTATGATCATAAATTTATGCAACAGAATCTCGAATCTCCGGAAAACAGAAGAGAGAGGAAAAATTCTCGCAGTCTCGAGCGCAGCCCTTCTTCCCCCAAGATTCGGCGCCAAAGTGAGGCTGGGATCTCGCGCTCCTCTTGGTAATCCGTGAATTTCTCTCGCTAACCGACGTCATGGCCAGCAAGCAGCGTGATTACGACCAAGAAAAGGGTAAGACACTGTAATGGAGATATTGTTAGTGTGTTTATAGGAAGAGAGTGTAAATTTGTGACAAGCGGGAAATCGGAGCGGCTGTTTTGGCGGGCTTTGAGAGGCCGAATAATGTAGCTTTACGAATTTGTGTTTTGTTGGATTTTTCTCTTTTCTTAAGGCCCAATGGTCAGGATATATTGACCTCCTTGGTCGGGAGACCTCTCTTTCACAAACTCTAGGCCGAATTATGCTCGTAAAGCACATAAACAAATATTTCCTCGATCTTAAACATTCTTCAAAGGTTGCCACCAGAAAAATTCCGTCATAAATGACAACTGAAGTGTGATGAAAGGGAAAGGCCCGGAATCCTGCCAGACTAGCCCGCATTGTGCCATTGCACCCTGAGCGAAGGCAATCCGAGCCCTTCGGACGAGTGACAGACGGAAAACAAAGGCCTCCGAGGCGGCTTCTCGGCCTCGTCTGCGCTCACGGGCTAAGGGCTGTGGGCTCAGGTCCGCGCAGCCGTGTGGCCCAAGGTGACCTGCACTGTGAGAGAGGGGGCGACGAGGGGCAGGATGCTAGTCCTCTCTGGCGATTCCAGGGCTGAGGTGGGAGGGAGCGGGTTCTCTGGCCTCAGAGCATCCAGGTGCCAGAACAGCATTACTTTTCATGGAAGGCATTCAGAGCCAAGCCAAAGCAGTTATCAGCAATTAATTTGGCTTGGGAGGATAAGAGCTTGTGGATAACTGGGAAAGATTGGGTAAAAATCTCCTGTCGGTAAGATTTCCTCTTCCACGTTAAATGTTTTCTTTTCACAGTCTGCGACGGAAATGTCGTGGACTCGCATAGTGCAGTGTTTGTTTTATCTGTTCCACAAACTCCCGTGAAAGCCTCGTCGTCCTTGCCTAAAACCGCATTTATAACATTTTCTTTCCCCGACAGAGGCCATCAAGCGCTTCTTGGCCGAGTTTCACAATGTTGGAGACGATGGCCGCAAGAGCTTCAAATATGCCACGCAGCTGGTTGAGCTGGCGCACCGAGAGCAAGTCAGCCTCACAGTTGAAATTGAGGACGTTGGTAAGGGCATTTTGTTTTTGCGTTTATGTATAGTTAAAAAGGTACTGCTTAGTGGTATCAATGTCCATAGTCTCAGTATAATATTAGTAAAATTGATATGCATTTTGATTTGTATTGTTTTGATTCCAGCCGAATTTGACCCTGATATGGCAGAGGCAATAGTGCAGAACAGCAGGCGGTATTTGAATTTGTTCTCGGAGGCTGTTTACGAAATGTTGCCTGATTATAAACAAAGAGAGGTACTTGTAACTATTGGCTTAGATTGTTTGTTACTATGGTGTGATTATGTATATCTATTCATGATGTGCCTTTTAAGTTAGTGTGAAGTTTATAAAATTGTGTATTTTAATTTCAGACAGTAGCTAGGGATGCCCTGGATGTTTACATTGAACATCGCCTCATGATGGAGCAGCGCACACGGCAGCCTGGTGATGTCCGTGATGTTCGCAACAGATACCCACCAGAGTTGATCAGGAGATAGTAAGTTGTAGATTCAGATTACCAGTTGTAATGTTTTACAACAGAGGATACTTGGTACAAGATTACAATCATCAGATGTTACAAATTATTTTTTTCTCCTCCAGTGAAGTCTACTTCAAGGCTCCATCAGCCCAAAAACCTGTGGCCATTCGTAATGTAAAAGCAACCCATATTGGAAAACTTGTGCTAGTGCGAGGCATTGTCACAAGGTGTACGGAAGTGAAGCCTATGATGCAAGTAGCCACATACACTTGCGACCAGTGTGGTGCTGAGACTTACCAGCCTGTAAGTTTTGTTGTTTTTTAATATGTAACCACTTAGAATATTTCCATATTGTAAAATAAGTCCCTGAGATGCAATTGAATGTTGCTAATATGGATGTGCTTGGTTACAGATTCAGTCCTCAAGTTTTATGCCACAGTTGCTCTGCCCTAGTGAAGACTGTAGGGTAAACAAATCTGGTGGACGCCTGTACCTGCAGACTCGTGGTTCAAAGTTTGTCAAATTCCAGGAAATCAAGGTTCAAGAGCACTCTGATCAGGTAAATAATGACTTGTCTTTGTTCCAGAATCATTTTGAATTATTTTGTTACGACTGAGCAGCTTTGCAACATAAAGATAATCTGATATGGTCACTACTAATTAAAATTATTGCATAGGTTCCAGTGGGCAACATCCCCAGATCCTTGACTGTGATGTGCAGAGGCGAACAGACCAGACTTTGTCAGCCAGGTGACCATGTTGCTATCACTGGCGTGTTCATGCCCCTCTTGCGTCATGGTTTTAGGGCAATGATGCAGGGTCTGCTTTCAGATACCTTCCTGGAGGCTCATGTAAGTACAGCAATGTATCTAATTTCATTGATTTAACTGAAACCTTTATACACATAAGTGTTCTAAAAGAGATATAAATGAGAAAAAAATGTCAAGATAATTTGATTTTCAAATTTGTATGTATTATTTCACAGAGGATAGTCCAGATGAACAAGACAGAGGATGATGAATTAGGAGCTGAGGAACTGACTGAGTCAGAGATCAAACAAATTGCAGAGGAGAATTTCTATGACAAGCTTGCAATCTCCATTGCCCCTGAGATCTATGGTCATGAAGATGTCAAAAAAGCTCTCCTCCTCCTCCTCGTAGGTGGTGTTGACTGTAATCCCAATGGCATGAAAATTCGTGGTAGCATCAACATCTGCCTCATGGGTGACCCTGGTGTGGCTAAGTCTCAGTTACTTTCTTACATTGACCGGCTGGCTTCCAGGAGCCAGTACACGACTGGCCGAGGTTCCAGTGGTGTTGGTCTAACTGCTGCTGTGATGAAGGATCCCCTAACAGGTGAAATGACCTTGGAGGGAGGAGCTCTAGTGCTGGCTGATCAGGGTATTTGCTGCATTGACGAGTTTGACAAGATGGCTGATACTGATAGGACTGCCATTCACGAGGTGATGGAACAGCAGACCATCTCTATTGCAAAGGTAATTGCTCATGTACTCTGAAGTGTAACTTATTAACATTATCATCTTTTGAGCATATTGTAAGCCTGTCAGAAAATCTTGTTATAAGGTTCTTCACTGTGGTTGTACAGAGAAAATGGATGTTTAGAATAAACATATGTATTTATCTTAAAAACATGCACAAGAAATACAGACTGCTTATAAAAAAATGTGACTATCAAATAATTTTTTCAGGCTGGAATCATGACAAGTCTAAATGCTCGTGTGAGTATTCTTGCTGCTGCTAACCCTGCTTATGGACGCTACAATCCCAAGAAAACTGTGGAACAGAACATCCAGCTTCCAGCAGCACTGTTGTCTCGTTTTGATCTTCTGTGGCTTATTCAAGATAGGCCAGATCGTGAAAATGATCTGAGGTATGATTTGTGGAATTTATTTACCACTGCTGTAAGAACGAAAGTATATATATATATATATATATATATATATATATATATATATATATATATATATTATTTATAATATATGTATAAATGCTTTGCCATATGGGAAACCTTACAGTAGACTATCTTATTTATGATTAATTAAAAAAAAAATTCTCTGCAGACTGGCTCAGCATATCACCTATGTTCATCAGCACTGCGCCCAACCGCCCACCCAGTTCAAGCCACTTGACATGAAGCTAATGAGACGTTACATTGCTCTTTGCAAAAAGAAGGTACACTTTAAGAGCTTTTGATTGTTTTGATTTTGGTTTAGAATTAAGTTATAGTATCTGACTTTCTTGATTAGGATGAATCAATAGTAAATTTTATTACAGCAACCCACCATCCCTGAAAACCTGACTGACTACCTGGTGTCAGCCTATGTAGAGATGAGGAAGGAAGCTCGTAACAACAAAGACATGACCTTCACCTCTGCTCGAACCCTTCTTGCTGTTCTGCGTATATCCACTGCTCTTGCACGCCTTCGACTTGTTGATGCTGTAAGTGTATTTCTTTACTCAGTGTTGTCAGGCAGATATTTGTTTGTTTTGTGTATATTATTTGTTTCAGAATTTTATCTTTTCTCATAAAGTATTCCTCTCCATTTTTTATTTCATGTACATTAGGTGGAAAAAGAGGATGTGAATGAAGCTATGCGCCTGATTGAAATGAGCAAGGATTCACTAAACCATACTGATGAGAGAACAGGAAGGTTGGTGTATAATATTTACCTTTTCTTTTTCATTATATAGTTATGACTGATGATTATATGAAAATGACAGTATGTCAATGATATTTTTAATTAATCTTCTGATAAACAATATCATTACTTTACAGGGCCCAGACTGTGACTGATAAGATCTTCACACTGATTCGTGAGGTCGCTGGTGAAAATCGTGTGGTAAAATTAGGTGAAATCGTTGAGCGTTGTACTAGCAAGGGATACAAGCCAGATCAGGTGAGATATTGGTCTTCATTTACAAACTATTCTCTTCATCTTTACTATAGACAGTAATTATATAAGGTAAATGTTAAAAGATATAAGATGTGCACACTAATCTGTAATTTTATAATGAGATTGATTTTAAGGTAGAGAAAAGTATACCAAGATAATTGTAATGATTGTATTGTGCTTTTTTCAGGTTAATGAGTGCATTGAAGAGTATGAAGAGCTGAATGTCTGGCAAGTGAACCAAGCTCGTACCAAGCTGACATTTGTCTAAATGTTAACAAGTGACAT
>NC_061854.1:11816093-11818593 GCF_019202785.1 Penaeus chinensis
GAGTTCTGAGGGAATGTGCCGAAGAACCATGGACTTCGTCATGGTGAATATTCCAGAATTCAGTGAGACAAGGAAAGCTACCGAAAGATTGGAAACTCGCCAGTGTTACACCTTTAATTAAGAGCAGCAAATGTTAGAAAAAGTATTTTAAAAAGACGATATGATATCAATTTGGTTTTACGGAAGGAGCTATTGCGTAGCTGTTTCTGAAATATTACTAGAAAAAGACGGCTGGGTGGGTTGTGTATACTTAAATTTCAAAAAGGCAATTGATAAGGTGTCCCATAGAAGACTATTATGGAAATTTGAACACCTAGTTGGAGTGAAAGGTAAACTCCTGGAATGGATGAAAGACATTTTTCTTGAAAGACAGATGAGCGCCGTAATTAGAGGGAAGCGCTCTATGTGGCGACAAGTAACAAGCGGAATACGTCAAGGATCGGTCTTGGCGTCGATTATGTTTACTATTTTCATCAATGATTTTGGGTCAAACATAATCTCAGGTATTTATCTGAATGTTTTCAGTTGACGCGAAATTGCACGAAAAGATAATGGAGAGACCACGTCTCATACCAATGCCTCCAGTGACATCGAGAACTCATGTGGAATTGTACCTGCGAGAATGGAATTCAACACCAACAAATGCCAGGTAGACAGGCTCGGAGAAAGTTAAAATCGTCCACTATACCAGTACAAATTATTAGACGTAATATTAAACCCAGCAGGTAAGGAAAAAGACCTTAGAATAATCATAAACAGGATTCTAAGCCCAAATGATCATATAAATGATAAGGTCCATAGAATTGCAGGGCTGATTGCCAACATGTAGAGGGGATTCGTGTATGTGGACGAAGATATCGTAAAGATCATTACAGCCATCATAAGACCTAGTCTAGACAATGGTGCAGTGGTATGGAGTCCACACTTTAAAAAATATAGATAAACTGGAAAGATTTAAAAAAGCAGCCAGAAGATGGGCACCTACTCTGTAGTAGTCTTTCTATTTCTGTAGAGAGACTACAAAAATAGGACTTACTACTTTGGAAGAAAGAAGAAAAAGGAGTGACGTGAATATGATGCTCAACTGTGTTACAGGAAGGGTGAAGTTAGACAAAGATGACTTTATAGTTTTGAACACAAGAAGAACGGGAGGACACAGTAAATAGTTGAAAGTAAAAAGAGGCGAGAAAGATGTCAAAAAGTTCAGTTTCCCAAACAGAACTATTGAAACATAATAACAAATAACGTTGTGTTAAAAAAATGTTAACAAATTTATAGAGTTATAAGCTAATTCAAATATAGCAAACTGGACAATATGAACTTTTCTCACACACACACACACACACACACACACACACACACACACACACACACACACACTCACACGCACACATGCATAAATATAGTACACACACACACGCACACGCACACGCACACGCACACACACATATATATATATATATATATATATATATATATATATATACATACATATATATATACATATATATATACATATACATACATATATATGTTTGTATGTGCATATATATATATATATATATATATATATATATATATATGTAAGTTTGTATATACCTTACACACACACACACACACACACACACACACACACGCACGCACACACACACACGCACGTACGCAAGCATACATACACGCACGCACGCATGCACAGACGCACGCACGCATGCACAGACGCACGCACGCATGCACAGACGCACGCACGCATGCACAGACGCACGCACGCATGCACACAAGAACGCACGCACGCATGCACACACACACACGCGCATGCACACACGCACGCACGCAAACACGCACACACACACATATATATACATATATATCATATATTTTTTATAAAAATATATGATTTTATAAAAAAAATATATAATTTTATACAAATATATATAAATATGTATATTATATATATAACATATGAATATATAAATATATATATATAATATATAATTATCTTATAAAATATATTTTTATCTTATAAAATATATATTTGTCTCATAAAATATATATATATATATATTATTTAATAATAGCATATGTATATATTATATACATATGTATATTATATAATAGAAATATATTTATATATATATATATATATAATACAAATACATAAACAAATACATATATATATATATATAATATAAATATATATATATATATATATATATATATATATAATCATATATATATAATCATATATATAATCATATATATATATAATCATATATATAATCATATATATATATATATATACACACACACACACACATGTATAACTTTTATTTATGTATATATACATCCGTAGACAAATGGATTGGGTGAGGTAATGTACAGATTGTTGTTTTCCATATCAACAAAAGGTTTGGAGAAAAGGTTGCTTTCCAGAATATTGTTTTTGAAAAGGTTACACGAGAGTCTCTGGGAAAATGTGTACACAATGGTACTGTTTTACGAC
>NC_061854.1:11823593-11826093 GCF_019202785.1 Penaeus chinensis
AAAGAAACCCCGAGAATTTTTAAAAGGTGAATAAAGAAACGAAAATAGACAGACGCAATGCCCAGGGTCCTAGAGAAACGAGATAAAATCCGAAGCGAGGGGAAAGAGGCCTCCATTCTTAGGCCTACCCGATGCTGTCCGCTCATCTGCAAGGAAGAAAGCCTACCCCACAAAGCTTCGTCTACTGCGCGCACCCTGTCCGCACTAATCTGAGACGACCGGAAAAATCTGAAATCGGAAGACCGACTCGTCCCGATTGTCGCTCTCGGGTCCCGAGCCTATGAAGGCACATCACCTTCAAAATAATTGATTTCATCTGCACGAAGCTTGCCCTTTCCCGCGTGATGGGGTGGAGAGAGAGACGAAAAAACGAATTACATTTCATGAGTAATTTTAGTGACATGACATCACTGTGGATTTCACGCGGCCGCCACGACGAAGAAGCCGAGGCCCAACCCAGGGATCCGAACACCTTCAGATCCAATGAACAACATTACTTATCGTCTTCTTGCTCACACTCTCTCACCCACACGTTTATCTCGTTAATTCTACTAATATCGCGCCTTGCATAGTGAGCTGAGTGGACTCACCGGTTCGAGGGGAATCTAGAGACGCCATTAATCCGTTTCCCGAGCCTCGTTGGGAGCCGACATGAATTAAAAATACCTTTCCTCCCTGTAGCCCGTACTTTGTTTTATGGCTGCCATTGCAAGGCTTTACCACACGACGCTTAAAAGTTTTACGAATTTCCGCCGCTGCTAAAGACCTCTAACCTGCACCGCGTCGTTCTTCGAGTTGTCGTGGCCTAGGAGATCACACCGGCCATAGCGGGAGAGTCGAACACGAAAAGATACAGCTAAAAATACCCTTACCTGTCGATGGGTGCACTTCGGTGCGAGGACCTTCTCCCGGGGCGAGTCGACGGCGTTCTTCCATAGGGAAAGCATAGGAAGGCAATCTCGGCTGCTGATTGGCTCATTTTGTGTTTCCCGCAAAAATTAACCAACCACAATCGTCGTTAGAGTGCCGGTCTCTCGAAAAATTGGCCAATGGAAATGCCGGAGCTCGCCCTGAGTTGACGAGTCTGGTTTTTACGAGTTTTGTTGGCGGTATTTACTTAAAACGAGGTTAGGGGCGAGAATTTGAGATACGGCATATCGACAAGACATGTAGTAGTTGCACTTTTATGGAATCTTGGCTTATTCCTTAAAACAATTTACAAGTATAATGAGATTATTCATTAAAATATACTAATAAGCTGCTTACTCCGACTGATTTGGCGACCAATCAGAGCGGGCGTCTCATGTCGCTTGGACTGCCAGGCAAAAAGAACGCCTTGAGAAAAATAAAACAAATAAAATATTCCTCAATAAAAGGCTCTAATACCCAAAATAAAAATTACAACTTACCATAAAACATTTCCTTTTTTCTACTAGTATTTTTTTAACGGTCTTAACCCTTCAAAAAATAGAACTGTGCCACCTGATTTATCGTTGCTGGAACCCGAAGTAAACAGACGTGAAAGGGAAAGCGGAGAGGCTCGTAGTGTCAGTCAAGCTCTGTCCCGCACGCATACCCTGTGTCTTACTGGTTGTTTATCTGAAATAATGTAAAGAACTCTGTGGTAATTACGTGCGAAAGGTCTTTGAGAAGGTAGACGAGTGCTTCGAGTTCAATTTTGACGCATCCTTTCGTGGAAATACGTGTTCAGTCGCCTGCAAGAACGATTGATAATCTGGGAAAAAAGGTCTCCGAAGAGAGAAGTCAAAGGAGATATATATTCCGGACAAAGCAGAGCGAAGTTTGTGCACTTTTCAAACGTGGATTTCGCTTTGCCTTCTGATTCCGCAAGCCCGGGTCCTCGGCCTCCCAGTCTGCCCTTTTGGTGTCCGGTAATTTTTCAAGGTAAAGCCACAGTGCCAGGGAGGCATTTTTTTTTCTCTTGTGGGGCGAGAGGCAGCTTAGTGTAAACGTTTTCGCGAAGATTTAGCACACGCGAATTGGATTGGATTATGTGGAAGGGTCCCTCTATTAATCAGTATAATTACGTGTGGGGGGGAGTATGAGGCGAGGCAGAATCAGCAGTAGTAGCAGATCTTAAGAGTGAGAAAGTAATGTCGGTTTGATAGAATTTCCTTAATTTGGGTCAGAAGCTGGGATTTTGGTAGCATTGTGCCTTTTCATGTGTGAAGATTATGGGTGTGAAGAGCCATACTCGCTGGAGAAAAGGGCAGCAATGGTTGATCATGAGAGAACATTGCTGTAAGGCAACAAACCTTTTAGAGCTGTCCAAGTAGTCTTTTGTGTGAAACAGCTTTCATTGTAGAAGATCTATAGCTAAAAAGAGCTATGTTGTTAGTTATCTTTAGTTATAGCTCATAGTGGGGTCATTATTCCTGTGAATTTGTTTGGCTTGGTGTTAAGGCAGGTGGTAATGTTAGCTCTGTAAGATTAGCTGCTTATCAACTGAGCCATGATAGGGTTGCATGTTACATCAGTC
>NC_061854.1:11831093-11833593 GCF_019202785.1 Penaeus chinensis
TGGATAGATTGTGAAACAAGAGTTCAGCTTGGGATCAGTGACATTCCAAAAGTAATTCTACCTTTTTGTACCAAACTGGACACTGCGTTGATGGATTCTGCAGTTGTTAAAAGTAGCAGATTAGATATTCAAATGTATGAGGGATATTCATACTTGTGAGCTTCTGTATATTGGTTTGTATATATTGATATATACAAAACATAGAGATCTCTTATAGAGATTGTTTTTGTGTATAAACATTTTATGTAAATAATGGAAGACTGGATTTACTGTTGTAAGTAAAAGATTTAAAGGAAATCTGTGTGCACAAAATCTTTTATATGATGCAATATATATTTTTTTTATGGCTGTGTGGTTCTCTTTGAAGGCAGATAGAATTTAAGGGAGGGAAGAACTATGTAAATTATCTGACTTGTTTCAAGACAAAGTAAATTTGTTCTAGCTGTTTCCTCAGTAGGTTTGGGGTGGATGGGAAATGAAGTTTCAGAAAATGAATCTGCATTTATTTGTGTTTTAATAAATGAATTTATAATGACAGGTCAGACCTAGGTTCTTGAAGGTGGGAGTCATGAACGTTATATGATTGGAAGATGTTCTAAAATGATTTACAAGCAGTTGCAAAAAAAAAAGATTCCTTTTCACTTTTCACATTATGAATAATTATTTGAACAGTTTGGTTTCTTTTTAAAGCTTTTTTTTTTTTTATACCAGTTTTCACAAACCGCATAATATACTCTATAATTTTCTCCCACCATTTCCTCACTAAATATGCATTTGAATCTCAGAAAGAGCTGTGTAAATACTATAACTTGTAAATAACCACTTCCATTATTGTCCCATAAGTAGCTGAATGTATAGAAGACCCAGATGAATTGTCAGAATTAACATCATCAACCTTGACCATCCTAGGAATATTTTAACATACAGACTAAGTGTAACCAGTGGAGATTTAATGCAGTATCTGTGTACTATATTTTTTGTGTGAATGTGTTTGTGTTAGAGTAGGTATTTATTTTACAGTATATATATATATACCAGAGATTGTGTTAATATACATTTAAATATGAAAAGTCTTTCTTTGATCCTTTGATAAGATGTGTTCTTTCTTTAATGTTGCCTGACTAGAATATCTTAAACTTTATAGACACCCCGATACCTTACCGTTGTTGTCATGGGGGGGCTTAGGAGGCGAAGACTGGGACCCAATGCTGGGGAACTCCCCTGCCATGGGACTCAGCCCTCTAATCAACTAATTTTGCACGATCTTTATTCCCCTCCTGCTTTTTTGTTTCCATCCCTTCCCCAACCCCTTCTACCATCCACTTCCTAAGGTGTGAGAGCTGTGCTGAAAGGATGAAAGGCTTTGTGCCAGTCATGAACAGCCTGAGGGAGCCATGGGCAGGTATTCCCGTATTAGTTGTGTAGCCCTTACCCCTCAAGGGGACGCTGAGGGGTGGACTGTGTCCAATAATGAAGATGGTATACCATTACTAGGGGCAATGAGGCTTGCCCCTTCATTAAATAGCCCCACCAATTCAAACTTTGCCGATTCCCTGACCCCAGGCTCTCCTTTGACCATGGCTCTGAACAATGCAACTACTACCCCTCCTCAATACCTACTAGTACATTATCCACCCAAGTCAACACTAAATCTCCAGGAGACATTCCTGCTCTCCCAACATGCTCAATTACATCACCTCTACCCCCACAACCTTCATCAACTACCCAATCCTCCCTTATTACTACTTTACAGCCTTATTGTCCATATCTCCATAATACTACCTCCCTCAACACTACTCCCTCTTCCACACGCCCCTGTCCTTCTACTACCTCCATCTCTACAAATACTCCATTTAAATAAATACTCTGTTTAACCCAGCCAAATGGGTCCCACATCTCCCAAATCAGACAACACTCCTCTCTTCCAGCGATGTCTCCAAAAAAAAGTAGGCAAAGTCTTTCCGTAGCCCACCCGATCGTTCCCGTCTCGTCACAGTAACATCTGAAAGCCCAGCTATAGCATTATCAACTCTTAACTGATCTAACCTCTTTTCTGCAGAACCTCATCCAATCCTCAATACTTGCACCGGAACTGGCTCTATCTCCCCAGCAAACTGCCCTATCTATAACAAAAATTGTCAGATTATGGAGAAAACTCACTCGCCTGCCCCACGGACTATGATGCGGTATCAGTACAGTCCTACTCCATTCCTCCCAGAGGTCATCGTAAGAACCCCACTAACATTGCCAAAATTACTTTCCGTAGACATGACCTTCCCTTTAATGTTTACATCGGTGGAGAATCCCTCCCTTTCCGACCATGTCAACCTCCTCCCCGTCAGTGCCAAAATTGTTGGCGTTTAGGACATCCGGCTAAACATTGCCGTTCCACAGCTAGATGCCCTCTATGTGCCCAACCTGGTCATACTCAATCAAACTGCTCTTCACAGTCACGCTCATGTGCCAACTGTGGCGGCCCCCATAATGTATTTTATAGGGG
>NC_061854.1:11853593-11861093 GCF_019202785.1 Penaeus chinensis
TTTTTTTTTTTGGGCTGTCGGAAGATAACGTCAGGTGAGAAATGAAAAGAGCGAGAACATCATCAAGGAGGAAGAGTGTCCGGAATCGTCGTAGCAAAATCTAAGGTTAAGCACGCCACGTTTCATTACAATTAAAGGAATGCTGAAGCTCGTCGTGGCTGTTAGGTCCGGGGTTGAGGAAAAAAGCTACTCGGTATGTGCATCATAACATTTACTAGCATTATTGCAAAATTAATAGGAGGATAAATGGATAGTAACCGTAAAGACTATTACTTATTAATTCAATGGGAGATGAAGTTATATTTTGAATAGGCTTATCAACTCATTGTCTCTGCTTAGACGTGCGCGAAAATAGCTCATTAAATATTCATTTTCCTCCGGACTTCATTCGAGCCCTGTCAAATCCTTTGCTGTAGTTTTCAGAAGGGCTTTGTTAACGAGGCAGATGTTAGGTAAGCGAGACTCTTTTAAAATTTTATTTCTTAAACATGATTTTTTTCACCGTCGACAATGTTAAATATCGACTTAACGTGTATTTTAATGCTTTTGTAATGGACTGGATATTGAACGAACCAACGTTAACTGAATTACTTTTGTTTTGCATTCGAGAGAATCGTGTTTAAAAATAAGGAAAAATAAAAGAAAAACACAAACTACTTGTAATGGGAGACCAAATATCATTTAACGAAAAAATAAAACTAGTGAAAAACAAGCAGTGGAGTCTCAATCGATTTATAGTATCAATTTACTTATTAAATTCGAAACTCAAAAAAAAAAAAAAAAAAAGATCAAAACAGAGAGATGCATCTTTTAGAGAAAATATTACCACAGCCTAAAAAACAACAACCAAACAAACAAAGATGAATCTGTTGCAACACACAACGTTTCCTGTATGTTGTTGTTGTTGTTGTTGCATATCGGCCTCGATGAGCGCAACGTAGATATGAGGGAAGCGCGTCCACAGGTGTTTTCAAACCAACTGCCCGAAAATGCGTTTATCAAATGTTCTGTTAGTTTAAACTTTCCTCTCTAATATAAGCCTCAGTGTGTTCACATTCATGAACTCCAGTCATGAGACAAGAGTGCATTAACGTGGACATATCGATGCTTAAGTTGCGGGTGAAAGTTTAAACTAACAGGATATTTAATAATCGCATTTGGACGCACATGCTTTCATATGAGGATTTCCTTCTCAAACATATCGCATAGCATTTATTATGATTATTTTTTATATATAAATTCTGGATTCTCATGTTCATTGTCTCTAAATTAGAAGCTGTATGTTGTTTGAGAATATAATCGTGGAACAAAATAGCGGCTAAATGGGGAGGAGGGAAACTTATCAGAATATTTATGAATAAAATACAAAATCTGCAGCAGAAAGATTTTTATTTCATTTTTCTTTTCTTTTTTGAGCCCTAGGAAAGCTTTAGAATAACAACAATAATATTATTTTTCCTCTAACTCTGAGAAACTCAAGTATATGAACCTCGACTTGAGAAAAAAAACCTCTAAGCCAAGTTGTCATTTAATATCAACCTTATTTTAAGGGAAAGGGACTTCCTTATATTTCTTTTCCTTCCTTATCATGGTTTTATATACTATGCTTTACTTGTATACCATTCTTTATTTATTACATTTTTTCTTTATAGAAGACAGATCATCGTATATAGATTATTATTTCTGTACTAAATATATATCAAGCAAAACATGGCGATATAATTATTTTCCTAGAATACTCCAAAATCAATCAATATGATTCACATCAGTCTACAGTCTAGTTCATTCACACCGGTCTTTCTTAATTCACATCCGTCCAAACCTTTCCCCTTCGTTCCCCAGGTGAGCCTCTCCATCTGGCCGATCCTACAGACCCTCAACTTCAGCCTGGTGCCGGAGAAGAACCGCGTGATGGCGATCTCCCTCGGCTCCTTCTTCTGGATGGTGTTCCTCTCGTACGTGCACCACACCCGCGCCGAGGACCTGCCCGCCGAGCTCACCACACGCCGCGTTCACTACGACTACAAGCACGGACCACGCGAGGCCATCGAGACGTGGGTGACAGCCGCAGCGATCTCTTCGAACGCGGCCGCCTTGCCTAGGACTGAGTAAGTTCCGAGGGGTAATTGGACAGGTAGAGATGTAGGATGGAGAGATAGAGAGAGAGAAAGAGAGAGAGAGAGAGAGAGAGAGAGAGAGAGAGAGAGAGAGAGAGAGAGAGAGAGAGAGAGAGAGAGAGAGAGAGAGAGAGAGAGAGAGAGAGAGAGAGAGAGAGAGAGAGAGAGAGAGAGAGAGAGGAAAGAGGAGGGAGAGAGATGTCTAAAGAAATATCAGGATACCAAAACTAGGTCACTTGCAAAGATAATGCTACATACTTATATACAGTAATTATCACTCTCTCTCTCTCCTCGCTTCCTCTGTCTCTCCGTACTTTTCCATCTACTCTCCCCTCCTTCTCTTCTCCCTCATCTTTTCCCTCCCCCTCTCCCTCTACCGCCTCTTCCCCTCCTCTCGCTTCCACCCACTTCTCCACCACCTCTTCTCCCCTCCCGTCCACCTACTTTTTCCCTCGCCCTCCAGCAACTCTTTGCCATCTCTTCCCTTCACTTTCTCTTCCTCCTTTTCTTTATATCTTTGCTTTTTCCCCCTCTATCTCTTCTCCCCCGTCACTTTCCTCCTCCTCGCCCTGCACCTCCGCTTCCCTCCCTCTCGCCCGCCTCCTCTCCCCCATTTTTCCCTCCTCCTCGCCCTCCTCATGATCTCCCCTCCTACTTAATGATTAAGTTTCCCCTTTGAGTTGTGAATGATTAAGGCCAGTTCATGCACAATGTTTTCCCCTCGGCTTCAAAGGCGAACCCGGCTGTTTGCTCGTTCCCGGCGAGCGCGAGGGTTTCGGTCTCGTGTTTACGGTGCCCGGGGTTAATATTTACTTCTTTTTTTCCTGACAAATTTTGTAGGAGCAGTTCAGACTCGAGTTCGCTTAATGAGAGATTTTTTTTCGAAGCGGATAAGATGGAAAGAATAAAAAGGAGGCGAGATGCTCTGAGTCCTTGTACTGGGGAAACAAGTCAAGTGATCTTCAAGTGTCTTGGGCAATAATGTTCGCATAAAGCTCTTTCGCTTCCGCCATTCTTTAAAGTTACAGATACTGGGTTTTGTAGGATTGTGCTTTGTGCAACTGAATGTTGATGAAAGTTCTTGTTCCAAGCGCTCTAGTATTTAACTTGTAGATCTCACCTCCTCGAGAGAAGTAGAACTCCATGAAAAACTGACGGTGATTTACGGCTAACTCTCTTCATTCTTCCACAGAGGCTGGGGTTCTGTATTCGGTACGACGGCCCACTGTTATTCTGTCAAGAATGAGAAGTCATCCCTTGAGGAACGTGACCTCACTGCCAAGAAGACAAGGGATTCATTAAGTTGTGCGAACGGGAAGTTGGAGTCCACAACATGTGACGTCATTAAGAAAGAATGAACCGGTCGGGTTGGACAAACAAGACGTAATGATACATCTGGAAGGAATGATTCGTATGGCTGTGAGGAGAGGAAAGAGTGATATATATCTGGCTGTGCAAACAAGATGGAATGCTCCATCCGTTTTGGAAATGGGTCTCCTTGTCGGTAGAAGGCTTTGACACTTGGCAAATAAGCATGAGGCTCCATCCACAAGGGCGTAGACTACAATGATAAGAGAGAGAGAGAGGGAGAAAGAGAGAGAGAGAGAGAGAGAGAGAGAGAGAGAGAGAGAGAGAGAGAGAGAGAGAGAGAGAGAGAGAGAGAGAGAGAGAGAGAGAGAGAGAGAGAGAGAGAAGAGAGAGAGAGAGAGAGAGAGAGAGAGAGAGAGAGAGAGAGAGAGAGAGAGAGAGAGAGAGAGAGAGAGAGAGAGAGAGAGAGAGAGAGAGAGAGAGAGAAAGAGAGAGAGAGAGAGGGGAGAGGGAGAGAGAGAGAGAGAGAGAGAGAGAGAGAGAGAGAGAGAGAGAGAGAGAGAGAGAGAGAGAGAGAGAGAGAGAGAGAGAGAGAGAGAGAGGGAGAGAGGGAGAGAGGGAGAGAGGGAGAGAGAGAGGGAGAGGGAAAGGGAGAGGGAGAGGTAGAGAGAGAGAGAGAGAGAGAGAGAGAGAGAGAGAGAGAGAGAGAGAGAGAGAGAGAGAGAGAGAGAGAGAGAGAGAGAGAGAGAGAGAGAGAGAGAGAGAGAGAGAGAGAGAGAGAGAGAGAGAGAGAGAGAGAGACAGAGAGAGAGAGAGAGAGAGAGAGAGAGAGAGAGAGAGAGAGAGAGAGAGAGAGAGAGAGAGAGAGAGAGAGAGAGAGAGAGAGAGAGAGAGAGAGAGAGAGGGCAATTTATTCTCAAGGAGTCCCTATAATTTGCTTGACATCAACATGAAAGGCACAAGATGTCGCCATTATTCCCCAAACAGAAATGCATTTATCCTTCAAATCCGTTTCTATGTAAACTTGAATAGATCTTCCTGCGAGAAACTGTGCATAAAAAAAGTCCATTTACGTGCAAAAACGTGAACCAAATCAGCTATCCCTTGTGTCCAAAATTCTTAAAATAGACGTATGAAATCCGAATCGCCCCGAAATTAGCGGCTGATAGTTTCTGCGAATAACTTCACCTCGCGAATTCCCGGAGGAGGCGCTCTGATGGCATCACGACGGTCGCGAGTCAAGGCCTGAGTTTTTATGCAAGAGTTTCACGTGAAAAGTTTTATTTTGACTTTTTAGTGTCCCGGGTGATTTATGCATTTGTTAACCATTATCTTATCTTATCGGGGTTTATTATCGCGTGTAGTTAATGACCTTATTAGATTTAGTGATTATACAAATTTGTTGATAAAAATGACATATATTTTTTTGTATACATTCTCATCTCATTATAAGTCACTGTAATTGCATAATGCATACATCATATATCTTATGTGGATATTTTCCATTATAATCATCATATATGCTGTTGCATATCTTATCAGTATTACCTTTAGTTTTGTAGTTAACGGAACAGTCATCAGTATATTTTAATTTGTAGTGAATATATAAATAAAGTTTATTATTTTAGTGTCCATTAATATTCTTCGAAACCATCTAAGAACGATATTAACAAGATTGATAAGATGACTTTGATAGTGCATGTTTCCTTAAACTGTATGAACATTGCAAACTTTCATGATCAAGTTAGCAACACAATTAGAGCTCATATATCCTCAGAATAAACCAAGCTACACACGCTATAAACATTGCAAACTATTGATATAAGATCTAAAGGAGCTTTCAACGTTATTGCTGGTTTTATCCCCATAACCAGCCTTACTACACAAGCCAAAGGGGGAATATACTGTAGCGGGCGTGTGTTGCGAGCCGCGCTGGGCACCGCAGCCGATCCGCTTGGTGCCTGGACGCCCCAGAGCGCCGATTGAATGCGAGCGAGGCGGTAGATTCTGTTCATATCTATCTGTCCATCTATCTATCTATATACATATATATACACATTTATCGTTCTGTCTATATATTTTTCTTTCTGTCTCTCTATCTAAATTTCTGTATATCTATACAGGGAAATATATAAATATACCATATAACTTACAAATGCATACATGACTACATACAAACACAAATGCTTGTTCATTTGTAAGCGTGCGTGGAAATATGTATATACGTATGGGTGTATGTATGCATCTCTGAATCCATGTACGTATGTAATAAGTATTTTCCATTTGATCCCATCTGATAACCTGTCAAATCGTCTTTCTGCTTTTCCATTAGTCAATAAGCTCTTTACTGTAAAAAGGAAAGGGAGATTACACTTGTATACTTTACGGATAGGGAAAGAAACATTAGCTTTATCTTTCATGTAAGCTTTTGAATATAATTCAAAGAAGAGGAGTTCATATGGTAAGTGTAAAAATAATTTGTTTAATGGGATAAATAGTATGTATATATGTATATCATTTACCCCGTTAAATTAACCTGTTTTCCTCGATCTACGTCGAGCTTGCTTGCCTTCTATTTCACCACTTAAGCTATGGTTTTCTAATGTGTCTTTACGGATTGCATGTCCAAGGAATCTGAGTTGTCGCGCTCGGATCAATTCTAGAAGCTCGCGTCACTGTCCAATTTTTTTTTTTATGAGAATCCCCTCATTGGACACTCGGTCGGTGTAAGGGTTGCGGAGCATCCTGCGGTAGAACTACATTTCTGCAGCCACTATATTGCGCCTTGTTGCAGCCGTCATTGTCCAGGACTGGCAACCATATAGGAGAGTCGACCATAAGAAGGTTTTCATGAGTCTGATTTTCATTTGTGTTGAGATCTTGCGGTCTGTTAGAATCTTTTGGTAGTCCATATATCTAAATCTATATATATCTATATCTATATCTATAACTATATCCATATCTGTCTATCTATCTATCTATCTATCTATCTATCTATCTATCTATCTATCTATCTATCTATCTACATATATATATGTGTGTGTGTGTGTGTGTGTACATATCTATGTATATATGAATATATATATACATATGTATATATAGGCATATATATATACACATATATATACATATATGTATATATATATGTATGTACATATATATATATATATATATATATATATATATATATTTATTTATTTATATATGTATACACACATAGACACCCACACACACCCACACTCAATTACCATGTATATATAAAACAAATACAATAAGAAATTAAATCAAAGCATGGCGTTTCAAACTCGCAAAAAAGTTCCTCATCAGACAGACAAACACCCGAAATGGTTACACAAAGAGTATCTTGACAAGATTATATGTGCTAGAGAGACAAATCGAACAAGAGCTGAATCAGGTCTCGGGAGGGGATCAAGACCGAAAAATCAAAGGAAGGCTTTGCTTACTAACAGTGATGTAGGGTCATCCAAGCCCCTCTGAGCAACTCTTTGAATTACACAATTTTCTAATGAACAAAACTTCGAGCATTTTTATTTCATATGAATTTGCCGACTTATAAATTGCTCTGGTGTTCTTATCCATATTATTGTTACTTACTATCATTATCATTATTATTATTACTATTGTTATTATTATTATCATTATCCTTATTGTTATTATCATTATCATTAACATTATAATTGTTATTATAACTTTAAATATAATCATTATCATTATTATCATCCTTATTATTGTTATCATTGATATCATCATTGTTATCATTATCACAATAGTAGTGTCACTCTTTTTATCATTATTACTGTTATTATTGTCATCAGCATTATTATTGTTATCATCATCCTTTTATTATTACTATTATCATTATCATTATTATTATTTTTGTTATCATCATTGTTATTATTATTTTTATTATTATTATTATTATTATCCTCATTAATATTACTATTATTATCATTGTTATTATTATTATCATTATTTTCATTATCAATAACATTATTCTTGCTAAATGTGTTGTCATTATTATTATCATTGTTATTATTATTATCATTATTATTAT
>NC_061854.1:11868593-11873593 GCF_019202785.1 Penaeus chinensis
GTCTGTTATTGGAAAACGCGACTCGCAACGACTCCATACGCGAGTCTTATGCAAATTACTTCCAGCTGGCGATGATGTTAATGACGATGCTAACGAGAGAAATGATGAAAGGAAATACAGGTCAGGCCAGGTCAGGCGGGCCGGTCTGCCGTCTCTGACCTAATTTCTTTTCGTGACTTCCCTGACACCGACTGCTGTTCACGACCTGGCAAGCGGGGGTAGGAAGCTCTGTACGAGGCCTCTGTTTTTCTCCTGTTTTTTTTTTTCTTCTCTGTTTGTCTGTGTGTCTAGCTGTATCTGTTTTTCTTCCTGTCTTTCTGTCTTGTTTGTTTGTTTGACTGTATGTATGTCTCTCTGTCTGTGTCTTTCTGTCTGATTGTCTCTATCTGACCTTCTGTCTGCCTGTGTGTGTGTGTCTTTCTGTCTATCTGTCTGTTTGTCTGTTTGTCTCTCTCTCTCTCTCTCTCCCTCCCTCTCTATCTTTCTATCCATCTCTCCGAGTTTCTGTATCTCTCTCTCTCTCTCTCTCTCTCTCTCTCTCTCTCTCTCTCTCTCTCTCTCTACCTCTATATCTCCATCTCTCTCTTTCTCTCTCCCTCCTTCCATCTCTCCTCCTGAAATACATTACCAGCAAGCGACATACCAGTACACGTAAAATTATGCTTGCCTTTGTCATATTTCAGCTCAGCGCGCAATGCTAACATTTATTCCAACCTTCCCTCGCCCACACACGCACACACAATCTTTATATATGCAAATAACATGCACACATAACATTACTCTCGCTCGGCACACTCACATCTGACTGACATCCGGGCCTTCATGTGACCTCTGACCTCTCCGTGCCATGACCTTGTTCCCACCTTCGCTCACTTTCCGGCATGGCTTCACGTGATTACGGGTTGGTAACTTCCGTCTCCTCCGGTTGCGTTCACAGGTATTGTACCCAGCTGTCAGGTGTTCCCAAGGTGTATACGAGTTAATTTGGCTTTGATTGTAACCCTTTGGATTGGGATTGAGAGGAGCAGGAATTTCGCCTTGAGATGTTGTGACCTTTGGAAGGCTGACGCTTGAGACTTGAATGTTTTAACACCTCGACCTCTTTGCTCGGGCGCGTTTTCTGATTTGTGTTGTGTATTTTTTTTGTTTTTTGCTGTTGCTGTGCTTTGTTGATGTTCACAGTGTGTATCTGATAGACGGGTATATAGATAGATATTTTAAGGTTTCCGTATTCAGTTGATGATTTGCATACATTGTCGGTTTTATGTCTTGTTTTACGATTGGTGTATGGTACTTGCTGTTGTTATTAGCATTGGTATCATGCTACTACCATTGCTACTATGCTTTTAAAACCAGTAATATCGATGATGATGATTTTGATGACAATAATAATGACAAGCATAACAATAACAGTGATACCAATACCGTCAATCATATCAGTAACAACAACGATAAGAACAATAACACCAACCACAACAATAGCAAGGATGACAATAACAATAACAACAGGAATGACAATAATAACGTCCCCAGAGGCAGCCTGGCCACCGTACAGAGGTTCACGACGGAGTAAATGCTGTATTAAGCTATAATTGCGTTTCCTCAGTCCCGCGAACAAACTTCTGCGGGTATTCGGGTTTGTGAACTGTTGCTCGTAACTATTTCGTTAAGCAACAGAAGATAGATAGATAGAGAGATAGAGATAGATAGATATATAGATAGATAGATAGAGAGAGAGAGAGAGAGAGAGAGAGAGAGAGAGAGAGAGAGAGAGAGAGAGAGAGAGAGAGAGAGAGAGAGAGAGAGAGAGAGAGAGAAAGAGAAAGAGAAAGAGAGAGAGACAGAAAGAAAGAGAGAGAGAGAAAAAGAGAGAGAAAGAGAGAGAAAGAAAGATAGATAGATAGATAGATAGATAGATAGATAGAGAGAGAGAGAGAGAGAGAGAGAGAGAGAGAGAGAGAGAGAGAGAGAGAGAGAGAGAGAGAGAGATAAGTAGTAGATAGTTAAAAAATCAGATAGACAGACAAAATATTAATAAACAGCCGTATAGACACAGACAGACAAACATACAAAAAAATCAGACAAATAGGCAGACAAAAGTAGAGACAGAACAGAATGACAGACAGACAGATAGACTTAAACAGACAGACCGATAGACAGATAGAGTACATGCTGAGGCCATAATCACTTCCTTCCACCTTGGGCAATAAGGAGAGGCTGGGAGTCACTTTCAGTCTGGGTTAACGTTTTTGAATCTCGTTTTTGTTCTCTTAAAGGATCATCTGGGATCATAAGGTCATTGAAAGGGATTGGACTCTAATTGGTCGGATTTAGTGGTCGATTGATTAGTTACTTGGTATGGTGGTTGTCTTCCGTCTATAGGTATGATGTTGGAGCTCCGGATCGTTTACATACATGTAGGTCTATCTATCCGTCTATCTATCACATACACACACACACACACACACACACACACACACACGTGTGTGTGTGTGTGTGTGTGTGTGTGTGTGTGTGTGTGTGTGTGTGTGTGTGTGTGTGTGTGTGTGTGTGTGTGTGTGTGTGTGTGTGTGTGTGTGTGTGTGTGTGTGTGTGGTGTGTGGTGTGTGGTGTGTGGTGTGTGGTGTGTGGTGTGTGGTGTGTGGTGTGTGGGGTGGTGTGTGTGTGTGTGTGTGTGTGTGTGTGTGTGTGTGTCTGTGTGTGTGTGTGGTGTGTGGTGTGTAGTGTGTGGTGTGTGGTGTGTGGTGTGTGGTGTGTGGGGTGGTGTGTGTGTGTGTGTGTGTGTGTGTGTGTCTGTGTGTGTGTGTGGTGTGTGGTGTGTGGTGTGGTGTGGTGTCTGCGTGTGTTTGTGTGTGTGTGTGTGTGTGTTTGTGTGTGTGTGTGTGTGTGTGTGTGTGTGTGTGTGTGTGTGTGTGTGTGTGTGTGTGTGTGTGTGTGTGTGTGGTGTGTGGTGTGTGTGTGCGTGTGTGTGTGTGTGTGTGTGTGTGTGTGTGTGTGTGTGTGTGTTGTGTGTGTGTGTGTGTGTGTGTTTGTGTGTGTGTGTGTGTGTGTGTCTATCTATCTATCTATCTATCTATCTATCTATCTATCTATCTATCTATCTATCTATCTATATATATATATATATATATATTTACCTGCCTATGTGTTTGTTTATATTTATCTTTATATATATTATATATAATATATGATATATATTATGTATAAATATATATAAGTATGTATATATATATATATATATATATATATATATATATATACATATCATTATCATCATCTATCTGAAACAATCCACTGCTGGTCGTAAGTCTCCCCAACCTTTTCCAACTTTGTCTGTCTTGGCCCCCAAATTTCGTTATTTCGTCGCGCCATCTTGTTATTGGTCTGGCCCTTGGTCTCTGTATGTTAGTTAACGCCCAGTCTGTTACTTTCTTTGACTGCCTGTCGTCCGTCTTCGACATATATGACCTGCCCATTGCCCATTTTCTTTTTGAGGCTCGAAAGTATATCTTCCACTTTTGTCTGTTCCCTGATCCACGTCGCCCTCATCTGATCTCTAAGGCTAATTCCCAGCATCAACCTCTCCATCCCTCTCTGGGCACTTATTAGTTTCCTTCCCAGTAATTGGGTTGTATTCCATGTTTCTGATCCGTAGGTCATAACTGGGTTAAAGACTTTTTTAAAACATAATGGCAAGGAGCTTCTTAGTATGCTAAACTAAACAAACACATAGATATATAAATATATATATAGATACACACACACACACACACACACACACACACACACACAACCACACACACACACACACACACACAAACACACACACACACACACACACACATACATGCACGCTTCACACACACACACACACACACACACACACACACACACACACACACACACACACACACACACACACACACACACACACACACACGCTTGTGTGTGTGTGTGGTAAAGTGATTCTTTCTCCTTTATATCTATTCTTTAAGTTATATAAGAATGTTTAGAGCAAAAGTGTTTAGAAGAGAGATATTTATAGAAAAACGTATAGACGAAAAATCTTTTGACAAATCAGGATTAATTATACAGTGGAAATTAGTGTTCCTCGTTTTCTGATTAGATAACACACTTATCTATTTCCATCTTTATGTTTTTTTCTTGTAATTCTCAGTGAACACAAACAAACAAACAAAAACACACGTTGGCTTTGTTCATACTTTGTTTTAGTATTTGTTCAAATCGAATAAGTTGCATCGATTAATAAATGATTTTTTTTCAGTAATCAATTTAGGATCACTGAACATCTCATTAAAACAAACACTCCAATTACTAACATGCAGATCACCTTCATAGAAATGTGTAATTTTGATTTGCCACAGTAACTCTTTGTGCTGGTAATTTAATCGATAATGACACTGCAGATGACATGGTTGATGCTGATGTGCTCTGTATGCTGGTATAACTCTGATGCTGATTGCGTCACTTGCATCAGAATAGACAGATACTGCCTGGGTTAAGACTTGTATTAGTGGGCAACTTTACAAAACGTATGGACATTTCCAGAGCCAGTTACGACAAGGAAACAATACATGAAAAACAACAACTTTCTCTTAGTTAAAGTTATGACACAAACATTCGAACAATATGGCGTGTTGTCATGCAAGCTTAGCGCACCAGAGGAGGAAACTGCGGGTTTCTCTCTCTCTCTCTCTCTCTCTCTCTCTCTCTCTCTCTCTCTCTCTCTCTCTCTCTCTCTCTCTCTCTCTCTCTCTCTCTCTCCCTCTCTCTCTCTCTCTCCCTTTCCCCCTCTCAATATCTCTCGTGCTCCATCGCTCTCTCTCTCTCTTCCTCTCTGTAAATCTATACACACACACAAACACACGCATATATATGTAAACGAACACACCAAGTTATCTTTCTATCTCCCCAACTATCTACCATCTCTCTATGTATCAATCTATCTACCTATCCTCTAATCTAATACGCGCTCTCTT
>NC_061854.1:11888593-11896093 GCF_019202785.1 Penaeus chinensis
AGGACAAAGCTAACATAATTGGACGCAGAGCTACAAGGACACACACTCTCTCTCTCTCTCTCTCTCTCTCTCTCTCTCTCTCTCTCACACACACATACTTCCAAACACACAAACATACACAGGTTTTCATTCCGTTGCTTTAGCTTAAATCGGTTTCAATCAAGTCAGAACATCAGAATGTCTCGTCGTGTATTGCTTGCAGATCCCGTAAATACCCTTGGATCTTTTCGTTTTCTAGAGATGGAAACATGGGATTCATGGGTGAAAGCTATCTGGTAATATTGCCTTGAAATGTGGTTTAGTTTGTGAAGACCCTATTCTACTAATGATCAGTAAAGTGCATGCCTGTATGCATTACTCTACTCTTTATCTTCAACATGAGCGTTCAGTTTATCGGTCACAAATATCGACAGGCAAAGACAAGCACCTGTTCACACGAAAAGCATTCCGATTGCAAGCACCGAGCACAGGCACGCACACACGCACACACGCACGGACCCCATATCAACAGCATTCCACTCTGACGTTGAGAGACACCTCGGAATCATGCTGAAATAAGACATATCTCTGGGGGCTTTGACGAGGCCTATCACTGCATACGCCTCGCTCGCACTTTCACAGTCTAGGTGCTTCTGCCGCAGGTGCAGGGGAGAGAGGAGGGCGTGACGGGAAGTGAAAGACAGCTGTTCTCCCTTATCGAGCTTCTAGAAGGTCAGAGTGATGGACTTGTTGGCTGGGCGTACGGGTGTCGGACAGATTCTGCAATATATTTTCCTTGATTTTATTCCTATTTATATATTTATTCATTATAGAAACATGAAAAAAAATAAGATGCTTTTGGCGAGGAAGGGTTTGCACCCCTGGTGTGACTGCTGCCGAATAGTATTTTGATTTATTAATTTACTTTGCGAATAAGAATACGAGACAAAGCGAAGCGATATGAGCAGTATATTGGTGTCGTAAAAACCGTATGGAAATGAACGAATTATTGTGACAATCTGCATACGCTCTGTACAATTCAATCATAGTCACTGTTTTTTTATTAATGCACAAAGACAGCGTCGAACATTAATTACATCAGATTAACTACATTCATTTTGCTGACTATGAATATCGTAAAGAGATTAAAAATTATGAAGTATTTAAATTTTGCGGTTCGTTCAATTTATATTTGTTATTCTGCTAACACATTTAACGATGTTTTGTTCAATGTATACTTAGAATTAATTAATCTTATTTCCGTGTGATGATTATTTCTGATTCTGATTACATATATTTTGATATTTAAAGATACTAATTTGCTACATATTATTTATGATCAAGCATTTCGATTTTGATTCGTAAATTAAAATAACCTCTCTTTCTCTGTCTCTCTCTTTCTTTCTGTGTCTGGCTGTATCTCTCTCTTTTTTTCTATCCCTCTCTCTATCTGTCCTTATCTCTGACTGTCTGTCTGTCTGCTTATCTGTCTCTCTCTCTCATTCTCTCTCCCTACTCCCTCCTCTCTCTCTTCCTCCTCCCCTCTCCTTCTCCCCGCTCTCCCTCGCTGCGCGTCGTGTAGTCTGTAAGAGTAGCCACAGCTTCCAGAGCAGATAATTGAATTTCAGGTTTCGTATGGTAGCTTGGACACGGGAAACAGGACCGTAACATACTACTGTATTTATTCCGTAGTTTAGCTTCTAGGGAATGACCAGCTTTACTTTGAGAGCTTTGAGATTCCACATGCTATTTAACGGTTAAACTAACGTGAAGAAGGTACACGTCCTGAATAAGAGGTAGCATGCATGGTCATCTAAGGAAAGGACACAGCATGGGTCAGCAATTACGGAAATAGTTCATTATGGGTCAGCTTCTAAAAAATAAGGTCAGCCTGTGCGAGCATAATTCAGCATGATTCAGTAGTTCAAAAAGGTCCAGAATATGTCAGCATCGACGAAAAAAACTAGGGTCACCATATAAGAAAAAGCTCAGCATGTATCAGCAACAAAGAAAAAGGTTCAGCATGGGTCATCCTGGATATGCTTTTTAGGAAGGGAACATCTGTCTGTCTGTCTCTCCCTCTCTTTGTCTTTGTAAGTCTGGCTCTCTGTCTTTCTCCCACACTCTGTCTCTGTTTGTAATTTTGTCTATCTCCCCCCCCCCCCCTGTCTGTCTCTTTATCTGCCTGTCTCTTTCTCTCTCACTCTATGTTTCTGTTTGCCAGTCTCTCTGTCTCTATCTCTGTGTGTCTGCCTTTTTTCTGCCGTATTTTTGTCTGTCTGTCTGTCTCTCAGTTAGTTGAGGAATGTGTGTAGATCTTTTATGCCCTATATTTTTTCCTGACTGCAGTGTCAAAGATGTATTTAGTTACGCTTTAACATAATTAAAGTATATATATAAATTTCAATAGATATAAAATTCATATATGATCTGAATTTAGTTATGTTAAATCAAGTCACTAACGCCTTTTCATTACAGATTAGATATAATTGCGTATCTTGTAATATTTATATGTGAATCTTCTTTGGCTCTCGGCTCATTTTCTTCGCTCAGGTGCAAGTACCAAGAACCAGTTGCATAAATGTCTTGTTTCGTAAAGCTGAGCAATAACTACTGCCCTTGGGATTTGGTGGAGGAAATCCTTTAAGAAAATTATTCAAAGAAAGTGAACCTGTGTTCATTTGTGTTCACCTACGCTCATCTCAGCCATTCTCTCTCTCCCTCCATTGACCTTGCTCTCTCTCTTTCTCTCTCTCTCTCTCTCTCTCCCTCCCTTGCTCCCCCGTTCCCCCTCCCCCCCTCTCGCTCCATTGACTTTGATATCTCTCTTTCTCTCTCTCTCTCTCCCTCCCTCTCTCTCTCTCCATTTGACCTTGCTCTCTCTTTCTCTCTCTTTCTCTCTCTCTCCATTTGACCTTGATCTCTCTCTCTCTCTCTCTCTCTCTCTCTCTCTCTCTCTCTCTCTCTCTCTCTATTTGACCTTGCTCTCTCTCTCTCTCTCTCTCTCTCTCTCTCCCTCTCTCTCTCTCTCCCTCTCTCTCTCCACTGACCTTGCTCTCCTGGCTCGTCCGCGGATTGATTAGCATAAATTGATTCTCATTTGCTCATTTAAATACGATTATCCACCTGGCCTTTGCTTGCGCTCTTGCTTGCTCAGTGTCGACGTGTGCTTAAGGTTTATGAGGCTCATTTGCATATCCATTTATTTGTTATTTTCTGTGTATGAGAGGGAGGTAAAGGGGAGGGGTAAGGTAGGGGGAAGGGGGTGGATAGATAAGTAGATAGTAACAAGTAAATAGAAAGGCAGAAGAGGTAGATAAATAAATGACAAATATATAGACAGAGAAAGAGAGAGAGAGTGAGAGAAAGAGAGGGAGAGAGAGAGAGAGAGTGAGAGAGAGAGAGAGAGAGAGAGAGAGAGAGAGAGAGAGAGAGAGAGAGAGAGAGAGAGAGAGAGAGAGAGAGAGAGAGAGAGAGAGAGAGAGAGAGAGAGAGAGAGAGAGAGAGAGAGAGAGAGAGAGAGAGAGAGAGAGAGAGAGAGAGAGAGAGAGAGAGAGAGAGAGAGAGAGAGAGAGAGAGAGAGAGAGAGAGAGAGAGAGAGAGAGAGAGAGAGAGAGAGAGAGAGAGAGAGAGAGAGAGAGAGAGAGAGAGAGAGAGAGAGAGAGAGAGAGAGAGAGAGAGAGAGAGAGAGAGAGAGAGAGAGAGAGAGAGAGAGAGAGAGAGAGAGAGAGAGCGAGAGAGCGAGAGTGAGAGTAAGAGTAAGAATAAGAGTAAGAGTAAATGTGAGTGAGAGAGAAAGAGAAAGAGAAAGGGAGAGAGAGAAAGAGAAAGAGAAAGAAAAAGAGAAAGAGAAATAGAAAAATAAAAATAAAAAGAAAAAGAAAAAGAAAGAGAACGAGAAAGAGAAAGAGAAAGACAGGAAACAACGAAAGAGAGAGAAAGCAACAGAAAGAGAGAGCAGACTCCCAGACGCCATCGGGCCAACGATTTCTAGAGCGTTGTTCTGCAAAGACTTATATGGAAGGGGTTTGGAGGGGGGGTGGGGGGGAAGGGGCGGTCGGAGAGTAGAAGGACCAACATGGATAATTAAATTTGTTTCTGCTTGGTTCTTGCCTCTATTTTCCACTCGTTTATTTTTTTTTTAAACTTATCTTGTGAACGCTCTACTTCGCCGCTTTGGCATTATGTGATGTTTTGCTGCTTTTTTTTTTTTTTTTTTTTTTTTTTTATATCAAATCGTCTACCATCATAATTTACAGCAAAGAATACATTTTTTTTTCTTTCTTATATTCTTTTTTTCAATATCTGATTCATCCTTTTTGCGTTTTCTTCTCATGATTTTTTCAAAGGTAATGAGTCATTTAACAATCAGATTCATCCATGTATTTTCAATGTTTTCAATTGGCACAACACTGATAAAAAAAAAAAAAAAAAAAATGTACCAATATCATAATCCTATGATCAAGGTTTTTAAGCCTTGACTAAAATTAACCAAAACTAAAGTATCAAACACTCTATAATGGCGTGTAAACATAATAACCCATGACGTAACATCGCCCTTTCAGCAAAAAACAAAAGACGATCGGGATTGGGTTGCGCGCCATTACGATGACTCAGCGTTTTTCGGCGACAAAGGCTAAGTCGAAGATTTGTGCCCGGGATAGGGAGGGGGTTGAAAGGGGGGGGGGGAGGGTTATGGGTATTCAACAGCCTCATTAAATTAATTACGCAGGGCGAGGGGCGAGCGGGGCGACGAATTCCGATAAAAGGTCACGTTTCCTCTGTTGCTCTTCGATTTTCTTGAAGATTTGTTTATAGTTTGGTTTGCGTAATTTCTTTTTTTTCTTCTTCTAATCACTCTTATCTCTTATCATTGGTATTAACTTCATTCACATTATTATTACTATCATAATTGTTGTTATAACTCTAACCATTATTATCCTTATTATTCATCCTTTTATTGTTATCGTTATTGTTTATCATTATCTTTGTTATCATCACTATTTATCATTAGTTTTGTTATCGTCATCCTCATCAATGTTACTAATATTATCATCATAATTAATGTCATTATCGTCATCCTTGATTATCATCACCGTCACTATCAGAGTTTCTTTATTTTTCAGCAGTGTGTGGCAGTGGCAATTACTTTACTAAGCTTTTCTTGGCCTGTCTTAATATTTACGAACAAGTTGGACTTTTATACAGTGTACAGTAAAATAGATTATATATATTTTGTAAACACAAAACACACATGCGCGCACACGTTCATACGTAACCCCGAACATTCATCCACACACACACACATACACACACACACACACACACACACATACACACACACACACACACACACACACACAAGCACGCACACACGCAAGCACACACAACTTTCCCAATAATTGCACTGGTCGAAAACGTGACGAGAGGAAGAAGCGGACGGACTCAGACCAAAAGTTTTCGACGCCGGAAAACGCCAAAGCAATTTTGATCCTGATGTTCGTCAAATTTTCACTTGGTCGAGAATAAATCGTTTTTTTTATAGAGGGGGATAAGGGTGAGGGGTAAGGGTGAGGGTAAGGGTGAGGGGTAAGGGTGAGGGGTAAGGGTGAGGGGTAAGGGTGAGGGGTGAGGGTGAGGGATAAGGGTGAGGGATGAGGGTGAGGGGTGAGGGTGAGGGGGAGGTGAGGGATAAGGGTGAGGGGTAAGGGTGAGGGTGAGGGGTAAGGGTGAGGGGTAAGGGTGAGGGTGAGGGGTAAGGGTGAGGGGTAAGGGTGAGGGGTAAGGGTGAGGGGTAAGGGTGAGGGATTAGGGTGAGGTGTGAGGTTGAGGGTGAGGGGTGAGGGTGAGGGGTGAGGGTGAGGGGTAAGGGTGAGGGGTAAGGGTGAGGGGTGAGGGTGAGGGGTGAGGGTGAGGGGTAAGGTGAGGGGTAAGGGTGAGGGGTGAGGGGTGAGGGGAAAGGGTGAGGGTGAGGGGGATATGAGAGAGGAGGATGAGGGGGGTAAGGGGAAGGGGAAGAGGAAAGGAAGAGGGGAAAGGGGGGAGGGGAAAGGGAGGGGAAAGAGGGAGGGGAGAGGGGGAGGGTAAAGGAGGAGGGGAAAGGGGGTAGGGGAAAGGGGCAGGGGAAAGAGGGAGTAGGGAGGGCAGTTGTTTAGGTGTGGGTCTACTTTATGACTCCCTTTTTGGTGACATTGCCATTGTTATTGTTTTTGTTATTGTTCTGTGGGATAAAGCGGAGGCGTGGGTTATGTGTTACTGTTTCCTTTGCTAATGTTATCATTTTGAACATTTTAATATCCGTTGTTGATTTTTTTTTACCACTCATAATTTTCTTATTTTTTTCTTAGTTGCTAAACTCATCAATATTATTATTTTAGTTACATTGTTCCTCTGTTATCATAATTTCATTTTCTCCCTTATTTTTTGCGTCTAGGAAAACCATAATATCATAATATCTTGATTTATTATTAATACAAAAATATCATACAGTATCATACAGTAACTATTCACCTCAATTCTTATGTCCTAAATATTTTTTTTTCTATTATGATTATACATTGTCTCGATGCTCTTGAATCAACTCCTTTAAATTGGAATTATATCTTATTTATTTTTATTCGGTTCCACAAGCACCAAAAGTAATTCAAACATCAATCTTAATTATATTATATCAGATTTCTTGCTTTATTTCGGTTCACAAAAAAATAAATATTTGTAATGTCATCCATCAACGTCTCGTGCTTAGGTCCTTCCTTTAAACTTATAAAGAGAAACTTGCTAAATAAATGTAATAATTATATGTACTAAAGTATTTTTGTTTCATAAAAAGAAAACGGTTAATGGCATCAGCTTAGACGCTACAATTATGCTATATTTAGTGTCTTAGACTTCCTGAAAGTATTAAGAATAATTCCATTCATAACCAGAATAAACCTGAAAACCCCTTCTTACTAACACTTTACACAAAGAACACATAAAATTCATTATATGCCGAAGATTGTTCTGACTTAATCTTCGCAACTTGTTAAAGGTTGACAATAAAAACAATTACCTATATTAATCATTATCAAAAGAGTGAATCTGATTCAAAGTCAACTTTAATCATGCACTAATTATAATTATAAATCAACGATTGCTCTAATTAAATTTAACAACAACAATGAAATCACTTCATTTATAAATTGTGTAAAATGATTTGCCAAAGAGCTTTTTGTTAACATAATGACGACTGAAAACTTCATGGAATATTTTTGAGAAAAATACACAAAATCAATAGTGTTTGTAATAATAATAATAATAATAATAATAATAATAATAATAATAATAATAATAATAATAATAATAGTAAACTGCTGCGGAGTTAACAATAAGCGTTTTGTATTTTTTTTCAAAAGTTTTCTTCAACCTAGTTTTGTCTTTGAAAATCAGAATGAATACGCATCATCTCTGCTTCTAATTAAAAATTCAATTCTATTCGCATATTTAAAAAGTACTTACCCCATTAATATCCTCAAATCGTAT
>NC_061854.1:11908593-11918593 GCF_019202785.1 Penaeus chinensis
AAAGCTCCCTCGTATATATATCAAGCAACAAGAGAAGAAAAGAAAAAGAAGAAGAAAAGGAAAGAAAAAGAGAAAGAAAAAGAGAGAGAAAAAGAAAAAGAGAAAGAGAAAGAAAAGGAGAAAGAGAAAGAAAAGGAGAAAGAGAAAGAAAAAGAGAAAGAAAAAGAGAAACTATCGATCTTCGCCATCTCCCCCCTTTACCCCTCCCCCTCAAGCCTGAACCCCAACCTGTACGCCCCCCCCCCCCCCTGCACGCTCCCCCCCCCCCTGTAGACTGTACTGTAGGTATCTTTCCGGTCGGTCTTTTCGAAAAAAAAAGAAAAGAAAAGTTGGTTAAAAAGCCGAGGTGTGAAAATAAATGAATAATTTCAACATCGTGTCCGTTTTGTATTATTAAATATATATATATATATATATATTTTTACTTTTTCACATTTGATTTTTTTATTCTTATTCTCATACTAGGTTTATTCATTTATTTATTTATTTCATTATCGCCCTTGGAATAAAATGACCTCAGACTGAAATAAAATAAAATTGAACTAATACCAACAGTTACAATATTATAATGACGAAAACCACATGCTTATATAATCCCAACTACATCACACCAATTACAGTCACATCCTTATAATTACTTATATAACGTACTTATATAACCAATGTGTACATAGAGATATCACACAAAGCAATTACTTAAAGGTGCAGCGATCATATCATGATTATATATTAAAGGTCCTTGCATAACTGACACAAAGGTAACCAGTAACAATGTTTCCCTTTAAAAGCATCAATATATTAACAATTACAGCATTGTAATGACATTCATAAGATGTATATGAAACAAATTTAATAATTATATTTACTTTATATTATGAATAATCAGATTATCATAACATACATAGCACATACATACGTAGCTCTATTTGCATACCTATCGCACAAAATTTCTGCTAAGAAGTATAAACAATTACATTGCAGTATCATTTCTAACGTAATTTCACACCATGCTTCTCCTTTGAGCTAATACCACATCAATTACGTAACAATCACGCAATATGCCTAACATACAACGCATACATAATACATACCCAACGCATATAAAACTAACACCACACCAATCATCGCGTTAAAGTTACGAACAGTCTCAACAATTTACAGCACGCAAAACCTTTATACAGAAACAAATATCATACTAATCATCTAATATTCTCTTTAAAGGTTCAACAAGTAAATGATTATTACATACGCAGCGTACAGACATTAACAGCACACACATTACCAATATCCCGCGAGTTTACTGAACGGTATTGACGATCACAACATTATGAAATCATTTGGCCCGTCCTCTCGACGCGCTACCATGAATTTAATTACAGCCCATAATTCTAAAATCCCTCTGGGCTAATTGTCTTCATAAATCTCTCTTCTCATTCCTATATTCTTTGTCAGAACTTTCATTTCTTCTCAGGTTAGGAGGAAAGGCAGATAAAGAAGGAGATGGAGGAGGAGCAGGAGGAGAAGAGGGAAAGAAGGGAGGAGGGAAAAGTGAAGGATAATAAGGGAGAGAGAGGAAGGAGATGAATGAGAATGAGAAGAGTTAATGGAAAGAACGGGAGACGGAAAGGAAAATCAAAACGGGGAAGGGGAGGAGGATGAAGAAGAAGGAAGGGGAGAGAAAAAGAAAAAAAAAAAAATGGAAAGGAATAGTAAGTGGGGAAAATAATTACGAGTAGGAAGAACAAAAATGAAGAAGAAGGAATGAAAGGGGGAAAAGAAAAATAAGACGGAAGAAGAGAGACAGAAGAACAAAAGAAGAATCGGGAAAAGAAGAAAAGAGGAAGAACTTTATGAAAATAAGAACAAGCAGAGAGATAAGTGGAAGGAAGGACACAAAGAAAATTTAGAGTTCTCATAGGAAAAGAAAAAAAAAAATGCTATGGTGACAGAACGAAAGGAAATGAAAACAAAAACAAAACAAAACAAACATAAGTAAACGAGGTTGGATAAGCAGACAGAAAAATAGAAAGATGTAATCATGGAGTATTAAAATAAGTAAGTAAATAGACTAATAGATACACAAATATAATGCTAGGGATCGGAGGAAAATCAGAAAATAGAAAGCTGTAGATGGAAGGAAGGAAGGAAGAGGAAAATGTGATAGTGTAGGAAAGAGAGATATTTAATAATAATAATAATATTAATAATAATAATAATAATAATAATAATACTAATAATGATAATAGTAATAATAATGATGATAATAATAATAATAATAATAATAATAATAATAATAATAATAATAATAATAATAATAATAACAATAATAATAATACTAATAAATAATAGAAAAAGTAAAAGGTTGAAAAAGGGCTCTTTGAAGAAAAAACACAAAGTACAATTAGAGCAGCACAAGATCAGGCTCTTTGTACAAGGAATATGAGAAAAACGGTGTATGGAGAGAACGTTGATTCAACTTGTAGGGTATGTGGTTCTACAGATGAAACAGTGGCGCATATTGTATCAGAATGCCAAAAACTAGCACAGAAAGAATAGTAACAGGTGAGACATGATAATGTTACAAAAGTAATCCAATGGAAGCTTTTAGAGAAATGGGGATTTGGGAAGTCTGATCAGTGGTACACACACAAGCCTGAGAAAGTGTCAGAATCAGAAGCCTGCAAGATTTTATGGGATTTCCCCAAACAGACCGACAAGACACTGGAGCACTACAGACCTGATATCACTGTGATTGAGAAAAAGACCAAGGAATGCCTTCTCATCGACCCAGCATGCCCATTTGACACGCGTATTGAAAATAAAGAAGAAGAAAAGTGCAACACTTACTGTGACCTGAAATATGAAATTGCAAGAATGTGGAGAATGAAAGATGTTGAAGTTATTCCAGTAGTAATAGGGGCATTAGGGACAGTGACAAAGCAGTTCGAGAAATGGATACAGAAGCTGGATTTGGAAATTACAGTTGCAATGTTACAAAAACCTTGTTTACTTTGGAACAGCAAGAATAATTCGAAAAGTACTGGACATGAAGTGAAAGAGAAAGCAGCTACAATACCTAAGACCACTGGTTGGGGTCCGCTGCTGCAGCTCAGTCACCAAGATAGAAGACCAGCCTTGAGAGTACCAGAAATAATAACAATAATACTACTAATAGTAATAATGATAATAATAATAATAATAATAATAATAATAATAAGAAATAGAAGATCCAGAAGAAAGAGAAGGAGAAGGAGGAGGAGGAGGAGAAAGAGGAAAAAAAGAAGAAAAAAAAAAACAAAACACTTAGCATCTTCTTTGGGATTACTTCAATTATCGCTTCTCTACCTCTTCCTCTATTCGTCACCTGATCGAAAATCCTTAATTCTCAGCGTTTTATTAATTCCTCATTCACCCTCCCTTTCCACTCCTCCATGGCGGGGTCCCTTTAATAATCTGAGAGAGAGTTCGTATAAACCTTCTATTATTCTCATTTCCCTTCACTATCTAATTTGTGGTATAGATACGTGGTGCTTTTATGTGTTGTTTCATTTCTCAGTTTTGTGTCCGTGCTGTCATAGTGATAAGGAAGTTGTTATCGTTAATGTTGTTGATGTAGTTATTATTAGTCTTGATCTTTCATCCTCGTGTTTTATTGTTAGTTCATAATTATTACTATCATTTTAGTAATGTCACTGTTGAGATAATATCACTATCAGTGATATTATCAGTATAATGTCTATTACATTGTTATCGTTATCTTTATCATGTTATTGTAATGTAAACTACTTTCTAGTAATTATTTCTTCTACTGTCATTACTATTATTATTGCGGTCATCATTGTCGTAGTATCATACTATTTCAGTACATGCTGTTATTGTAGATATAGTCATTATCATCAACTTCGACACTTTTTCATTATCATCATTGCAATTCAATGCTTCTACTGCCCTCCTTATCAGCCATCGTTGACAACAACTATTTAAACTGACGACAACATTAACATATAATATCTATAATCAGCATAAACCTTTAACAAGCAACACCAATAACTGGAAGAAGAATAACAAGTAGAAATAACTACAATCACCATTATCTTTATCCGCCAAAAAAAAAACTTCATCTCAAAATTAAGTTTAGAGTCGTTATCCCTCCAAGACATACGAGCAGCGTTAGCATTTTTCGGGGTTATTTTTCTTGCTCTTTTTCCATCAGATTCTTCTGAACTCATCTCAAGGAGATTCGTTTTCCATCCCATTTCCCGGCGGCTATTCCTCTCTCTGGCTCTTATTTATTCTTTTTTTACTCTTTCTCTCTTATTTTTTTTGGAAAGTTTTATCGGATTTTCTTTTTCTGGTTTTATCTTCTGTTCTTTTTTATTCTTATTTCATATCTCTGTTATTTATTATATAACTTTTTTTTTTTGTCTCTAGTTTTACTAAATTTTCCTCTTTCTGTTTTATTTTCTTTATTTTACTTTTATTATAATTTCATTTCACTTGCATTTATTATTTATATTTTTTCTTATGTTTTACCTATAACCTTTTTCTCTCTCTTTTCCATCTCTTACGTTCAACTTGAATTTTCCTTTCTCGCCTTTATTATCATCTTTCTCTCTATCTCTTACTGCTTTCATCATTATCACTCTTTCAACAATTTTTTTCCATTTATCATAATTTTCCCTTTCTCTTACTTTTATCATTATTTCTTCCTTCTCTTACGTGAACATAGAAAGTTATTATCATTTTCTATCTATCTATCTATCTATAGAATCTTTGTTCTCATATCTTCATCATTCTGTTATGTCTTCGTTTCTTTTCGTATTTGAATCTCCCCTTTATACCTTCTTCCGCGAAAAGGTTCAATGGCAATTTCATTCTTTGGGGAAATAATGTGGAAACAATAAAAGAAGAATAAGGAGGAGGACGCAGAAGAAGAAGAAATGGAAGAGGAAGAAGTAGGAAAGATGTAATTAGAAGAAGTAAGAAGAAGAAGAAGAAGAAGAAGAAGGGGAAGATAAAGTGACGACAAAGGATCCAAAGAATAATCAGATACCAGAATAAAAATAAGAAGAGATCAAGAAGAAAAGATTAAGAAGAAGAAGAAAGTATAACATAGAAAAACAGGCAAAATAAGAATAAAAAATAGAATAAGAAGGAGCAGAATAAGAAGAAAAACGCAGGTATAATCCCCCTATTTTCCAATTATAGCACTGTATAGCCCCGAAGCTACCAGTCGGCGTCATCGCAAGCACTAATGAGCATTTTTTTTTTTTTTTCCTTTTTTTTTTTTTTTTTTTTTTATTGTGAGCCTATTATATGGTGGTCATTATCGCGCGGAGGCGACGCCCTTAATAGCCTTCGATCTCGGGATAAATTGTTCCTGGGCAAAAACAGGCGTCATTAAACTCTGCGGGACCTTGGGAGAGACGTCAGAGCGTGTTGATTCTAAAGCTGCTTCTACGTGAGGACTGTTAAGGTATTTTGGGATCAAATTCATCGTTGTTATGCGATGGCGAGGAGAGATTTGATACGGGAATTTTCAGTCTGTTTTTTATTTAGTTTTTATTATTATTATTATTATTATTATTATTATTATTATTATTATTATTATTATTATTATTATTATTATTATTATTATCATTTATGGTATTAGGTTTGGTTCTCCCTGTGGGTCGTAATAGAAGTGGGGATTGGCTGATCTGAATGAAAGATATTATTAGATATTAAACTTCCGAAAGTACTATTTTTAATTGGTTGTTATATCACAAAACCAGTCAACATCATAGAATGCAATAAGATATCGAAAAGATATAGAAAAAACACTTTCTTTAGAATTTGCCGATATTATGTCTAGTATGAGCGTGAAATATTCTCAAATGATTGTCTGGGAATCAGTCTTGGGTTTGACTTTTTATCTTTTCTATGTTAAGTACTTTCACAACACACGAAACTGTCAAGAATATCCCAGAAAGATCAGAACAACTTCATGGAAGCGAACCTTGGAATTGTCAAGCTAAAGTTCAAATATTTCTTGGTGATTGTACTCCGACTGAATACAACATGCATATGTCTACAGTCAGAACCTATTACTGGAAGTAGAGCGAAGCATTTAGGAATGTTTGATGTGTGTTAAGCGCATAACAGATAAAAACAAATCAATAAAATATGCCTAGGTCAATTCTACCGTCGTTCAGCATGGCTCTTGGTACAAAGCTGAATAAAACATAAAACAGTAAATATCAAAAAGGCAATGCAATAACCTTTTCCCTTTGCTCATACAGAACGAAACAACAATTCTGTTATTCTTCAACACTGGAACGGTACAAAAAAATTCACGATTCCACCGATAAAGGGTTTTATAGGTTTTATCCAGAGCTACGTGTGAACGGCTCCTCTCATCTCTCCGTCAGTACCAAAGTGCAAGAACGGCGCATGGAAACTGCAATTGCTTATACAGACTGCAGGGGATCCTGGTTTGAAGACTGTCACTGTTGAACAAGACCTCTATCGGCATACTATGACGGGAAAGAGAGTAACTGCGTAACTTGCTTTTATAACATAACTTTGTGTGTACTAAGTAAAGAATGTATGTGTTAACTTTTCCTTTTTATTTGGTTTGTATTTGCTGTGGGTTAGACTAAACAAATTTTAGTGCAATTATCCTTGACGGGGTGTATGCTAAATTTTCTTTTAAAAGTTCTCATATAATAGATTATATCCAAGTATTCCATTCTTCCGCATCTAAAAAAACGAATTCGCTGAATCTCATTCGGACATGCAACACACGCGATAACAAGAAAGTATAAGTCGAAATAGTTCCGATTCGATATGGCTCCGCCGCCGTCACAGCGCTCAATTCCGTCTGGATGTCATGTGCCGCCGCTTCCATTTGTCAGAACCGTGTCATCTAACTAATGGAACTCTTAGTTGATACAACAGCTGATATTGGTCCACTGGCGCACCGCTGCGTCCCCGTGCCAGTGTTTTCAGCTGCTTTATGCCGTTTCCCGAACCGAAAAATATCGTTTGAAAATGTCGAGATGATTATTGCTCCTATCGAAATAAAAAGCGGTATTGTTAGCATTCTGGTTAATACCTGAATATCATTTTCGTGTTTACCTGAACGAAATCACCTTACGTTTCATTTGCATGGAAATCCTGTTTGGATTTCGCGTTCAATATTGCGTGCCACACACACGTTGATAGGCCTATATTTGTTTACACTTTAGACTCGCATTTTTTCATTCGCATCACATGTATATATGTGTATATTTCATGTCTTTCTAACTATCTACCTATCTGTGTATATATCTGTTATCTCTGCCTGTCTCTTGCTCCTTTTCTGTCTGTCCGCCTGTGTGTGTGTGTGTGTGTGTGTGTGTGTGTGTGTGTGTGTGTGTGTGTGTGTGTGTGTGTGTGTGTGTGTGTGTGTGTGTGTGTGTGTGTGTGTGTGTGTGTCTTTGTCTGTCTGTCTGTCTCACGCACCGCCCTCCACACGTGTGTGTATATATATATACACACACACACATTTATCTATCTATCTCTCCATCTATCTATATACTGAATCATCCATACTATTCACACCTTAGTAATCCAAATTAGTATGCGGCAACCATAAATCAGCCTTTAGTCCTATCCATCACTGCCAGCGACTTGGTGCCAAACCACACATTCCACTACAGTGCTTTTTGTGAATTCGCAGCATCTGAAATTGCTCAGCTGTAAAAAAGTCATAGCTGAATAGGACTCAATATAGCAAGGTTAATTTATTATTAAACACTTTTCTTCTGCATTTTCCCCTCGCCAAAGCGGAGCGAGAGGGGGGGGGGGGGAGGGTAGAGGGTGGGGGAGGCGTACTGGTCATGTATCGATGAATTCGAACTGCCTCGTTCATTCACTTATTTTCGAAGAATGGGTTTGTTGGCTGTTTTTCTGTTGTTAGTTTGACTCTTCCATATTGCAGAGTTGCAATGGTTTGGAGGAAGAGGAGGGGAGGAAGATGGAGAGGACGATTAGTGAGACTGGGGAGAGAAAGAGAGAAAGAGAGAGAGAGAGAGAGAGAGAGAGAGAGAGAGAGAGAGAGAGAGAGAGAGAGAGAGAGAGAGAGAGAGAGAGAGAGAGAGAGAGAGAGAGAGAGAGAGAGAGAGAGAGAGAGAGAGAGAGAGAAGATAAATATATAGATAAATAGATAGAGACAGACAGCGATAGATAGATATATAGACAGATAGACAGATAGAAAAAGACAGAGAGAGAGAGTTGGGGATTAGGGAGTTGGGTTAAAAAGGCTGGCAGTGTCATGGTGATGGACATATTGACAGACAAGTGATATGTAGATGTGCGTTTAGACAAGAAGTTTGAATAGGTGGATAGGATAGATAAACGGATAGGCAGGGGAAAGGTAAGAGAGAGAGAGAGAGGGAGAGAGAGAGAGAGAGAGAGAGAGAGAGAGAGAGAGAGAGAGAGAGAGAGAGAGAGAGAGAGAGAGAGAGAGAGAGAGAGAGAGAGAGAGAGAGAGAGAGAGAGAGAGAGAGAGAGAGAGAGAGAGAGAGAGAGAGAGAGAGAGAGAGAGAGAGAGAGAGAGAGAGAGAGAGAGAGAGAGAGAGAGAGAGAGAGAGAGAGAGAGAGAGAGAGAGAGAGAGAGAGGGAAAAGGCTCAAATCATCTTTTATTCAGTTTAAACATACTTTGGACCGTGGAATGTTGACCGAGGGAAGAACTGGTTCCAACCCCTCTCTCGCTAAGGCCAACTTCGTCCTGTTAAAGCAACGGGAGGTCTCCGGTGCTAAAAGGCTTGTGGATAGTACCCGCATGGAATTCAGGACACGAACAAAGACTAGCCATTTCACCCAATCCTGCAAATGTTTCACGGGCACACAGACAAACACACAGACCAATGAACAGACACGCACACAAATGGCACAGTTACTTTAACGCATCTCTTTGGCTCTCAATCCATTCGTGTTATATATTGGAAAGTCTGCACGTTCAGATCACATCATTTTGGACTTGGTCGGTTTGAACTCTTCATTTAACGAAATACTGGAACGGGCGTGAATTTTTGCGGGTAACGCCACAGTTTCTCTTCTGCCGATAGATACTCGTTAGAGCGAAATGGGAAATAAGGTGGAGGAGAGGGGGTTAAGGAGAGGGGAAAGAGAGATAGGGTAAGAGGAGAAGGGTGAGGCTGGTAGGGGAGGCGTAAAGGAGCTGAAAGATTGGCGGAGAAAAGCAGCGGATGGGAGAGATAGGAAAAGAGACAGAGGAAAGATGAAGGGAAAAGCGAGGAAAAAGTGAAGAGAGAGAGAGATACACACACATGCATACACAGAGTGAGTTAGTGAGAGATAAATAGATAGATAGATAGATGGAGAGAGAGAGAGAGAGAGAGAGAGAGAGAGAGAGAGAGAGAGAGAGAGAGAGAGAGAGAGAGAGAGAGAGAGAGAGAGAGAGAGAGAGAGAGAGAAAGAGAGAGAGTGAGTGAGGGAATGAGTGAGGGAGTGAGTGAGTAAGATAGATAGATAGATAGATAGATAGATAGATAGATAGATAGATGGATAGATATATATATATAGATAGATAGATAGATAGATAGATAGAGAGAGAGAGAGGGAGATAGGGAGAGAGGGAGAGAGGGAGAGAGGGAGAGAGAGAGGGAGAATCCACTCAAAGCCGGATATTAAACATTCGGCTGACTAGAGTGTCATTTTCTGTGATCTGAAAATATAGATTTGGTTTCAGTTTTCACCCTCTGTCTTTGTCTCTGACTTTCTCTCTCTCTCTCTCTCTCTCACTCTCTTCCTTTTTCTCTTGCACTCTATCTGTGCCTCTCCGTCCCTCTCTCTCGCTTTGTCTCCTTCCTTTCACTGCTTCCTCTTCCTCTCTCCCTCTATTTCTCTGCCTCTCCCTCCCTCTCTCTCGCTTTGCCTCCTCCTTCCTCTTGCTCTCTCCCTCTTTTTCTCTGCCTCTCTCTCCCTCTCTCTCGCTTTGTCTCCTTCTTCCTC